>NC_079170.1:19942987-20212987 GCF_947568905.1 Ostrea edulis | reverse complement strand
ACAAGGTCATATATCATGCATGAAATGTTAAGGGCTTACTACAGGAAAGGATGAAGGTAGAAATGGCATAGATCATGGTATTGCATGAAAGTTATTGCCATAAGGAATTTATATACAAAATATGGAAGCTCTACCTTAAATAGTTAGTCAGATATCTAATGGTGTAGGAGTTCTTAGAAGTAGGAAGAACTCAAAAATCAACCTTCACCTTCTCCAGAAAAAGCAAGGTTATGTTAGCTATAATGGTGTTGAGGCATGTTCTGAGAATTCAAGTGCGGTTATGACGTGATCTTTTGAGCCGACGTTGTGGCCACAATGTGTGAACAAAATTAAAATTACATCAGATGAAAATTAACAAAGCCAAGGTGACTCAGATGAGCGATGTGACCCATGGACTTTTTGTTTGATAGTAGTAGTGAATGGTAGGAATGTGAGCTTGAACTAAAGAACTGAACACATGTTATGAAGGACGAACCCCAAACCAAATGTAATCAATGATATAAGAAATTAACGTTTGGGCAGAAGAGAAATGTTTATATAGTATTATGTTACATCTGACGAGAATTTTAAACAATTTTGAAGACAACTTCTGCAATTGTCACCCACCTGCAGTATCAACCAAGCAAAAATATGTGGCCCGTAGAATGTCTACAAGCTTTTCTCAACAAGTTTCGAAGTGACATTGACCTTTTCACCCAAAAAGCAATAAAACTGGATGACAAAGCTACATATTCCATTGGTGACAGCTACCAATTAAACTAAATGGAGGCCATCAGATACTAAATACCGGTCGCAAATTAAATTAAGTGGCGACCACCATATAAATCAATATCAATTATCTACCCTTTCACTTGCCGCCTTTCGTACAAACTGCATAATGTAGTTAGAACTACGTGAAATTTTCTAACAGAATTTGTTGCATACCAACCCTATTAAACCATTATATTTTCTATGAGACACAAACATTGGCATAGTTGAGGCGAGGTAAGCAACACTTTCAGGTATAACACACCATTTGTCTGTCTGGGATCGAGTAATAAATATAATGTAAAACTTATACGGTACCAATTTTCAAGATCTAATGCGGTATTCCAACCAATTGAAACCTTCGCCCTTAATAGAATAGACAAATGGAACTCAAAATCTCTCCCGAACCCCACAGGACACCGGGTGGTACCACTTCAACTCCAAACTGAAAGCTGTGAATGATAGCCCTATGGTTTTTCTACCTTCCCTTGATGTCCTTTCCACCTTGTCTTCAAAGATTTATGTTCTAAACGCAGACACCAAATCGCTTCAGGTGAGCTAAACAATACATCTGGGTATCCCAGAGGTCTTCTTTACATGACATCGAGTACCCCTTAGTACTCTCTACCTCAATCAATGGATACATTGTCCCTGTCACCTCTCCTATAGTAGAAATTGGGATTTGAAATCCGTCAAGACCCTCGAGAGCCACCGGGTGGTACCACTACAGCCCCAAAATGAACGTGGTGAATGATAGTCCTAGGCGTCCGCTACATTGCCTTGATGTTCCGTCTGCCTTGTCTTCAAAGATTAATGGTTAAAAAACAGTCATAAAACCTTTTCATTACGAGATACGAAAAATGTTAAAGTTCAGGTGGGCTAAACAATACTTCCGGGTATCTCAGAACTCTTCTTTAAATGGCATCGAGTACCCCGTAGCATTTTCTACCTCAATCAATGTATACATTGTCCTTGTCTCCCCTCATGGAGTAGAAATAGGGACTCGAAATCTGCCCCGACCCCCAGGCGCCACCGGGTAGTACCACTACATACCCAAGCTGAAAGTGGTGAATGATAGTCCTAGGAGCCATCTACCTTACCTTGATGTTCCTTCCGCCTCGTCTTCAAAGATTAATGCTCTGAAAGCACTCATAAAACCCTTTATTCTCAACGAGATACGAAAAATGTCAACGTTCAGGTGAGCTAAACAATATCTCCGGGTATCCTAGAGCTCTTCTTTACATGGCATCGAGTACTTCTTTTCTACTCTCTACCTCAACCAATGGATATTTTGTCCTTGTCACCAACACAAGTACTCAACAACCATTTGAAGAATAACTGATACCTGTTCCGGATATATACATACACATTTGAGGTATTTACATCAGTAAAACGAAACAATGCTAGATTTAGATTGAATGTCGGTGTACGCAATGACATGCCGACGGACTGATACGCTTTATCTTTTATCAAAGATGACCATGAGAGAGAGAGAAAGAAAGAGAGAGAGAGAGAGATCATTCATGCAACTTTTGTATCTTTTAGTATCACTCTCTATTCAATATAATTTGTAAATACCCACAGAAGGCAGACACATTTCATGTGTATGTACCGTGACATGTATATTATATACACATGTAAGCAGGCCTGTTATAAAGTCCTTGGTGTACATAGCATAACAAGTAAATTTTTCCGATTCAATGGCCGTTTTTAATCAAAGTGTTTATATTTATGACCAAAAAAATGAACATTCAAGAGCCATTTTATTTTCCATAATTCATTTGAATACGAGGACATCAAACAGCGCCTTCGAAAATATGATTGCGTTCTACGCAACAATCTTCGGCAAATATACGCATTATTTTCCTCATTCTAATTAGCACTAGATTCTTCCGCAAAATGTCTATGAACACGATAAAGTTACATGTAAATGCATGATGTATTTTCCATAGCATACCATTTTTAATAGTCTTTGATCTCAATGAGTATTTCTTTTTATATAAAAAGTTAAAATTGTAACTTTTAATAAAAATATTCTTGAATAACCAGGGGATTGTAAATCCTATAACGTCGATGACATCGTTCCGAAAAAGCGACCGTCGGAAGACAGCGTCAGAGTTAATAATGCAATATTGTAACGTTATTTTGCTCAATATCAGCAACAAGTAAATAGTTCATGTTATATATGAATGAAACGAGAAAATTATCACCTTTCTACCTGCAATATATGGTTGGCTTTTGAAGCGAGGGCACCTTTGGTCAATAACGCCCCTTATTCTTTTCAGAATTTCCAGGTGAAGGCGTCAGTCCAAATATCGAGCCGTGTCGAATCTTGGGCGAGATTGCAATTGTACACGTGCACAAATCGGAATCAGGACAGTATTGTAGGGGAATGAGAGTTACTGCTCTTAAGATGTCTGCTTTAGAGACGCCATGGACGAAGATATTTCAAGACGGGAATGTGTACAAAAGAGCTTCCAATAGTACGTACTAGTTTCACTTTTATATCGTGACCTCAGGTAAACGTGAAATGTCTCAAATAAAGCTTTGTTTTAAATGCAATAAAGGATTATTCTTTTGTCACCCTATGGTCTGCATAACATTTTAAAGAAAAAAGATGAATATTAAATTTCGATTCGGTTAATATAGAGAGCGACCATCGGGAAGCCGTTCATGATTATCACTCATTCATACATATACAACAACTACGGACTTTGGGTAGGAAAAAGTCAAATCAAATTTTTAAAGTGTCCGTGGCCGAGTGGTTAGAGCATCGCGCTCAAAATCACACAGCCTCTCACCTCTGTCGGCACGGGTTCAAATCCCGCTCGCGCCGGCATGTGAGAAAGTTTCCCAATTTACTTTCGGAAGATCGGTGGTCTCTACCGGGGTACATTGTATCTGGGTTCTCTCTTCCACCACTAAAAACTGGGCACCACCAGATAACTGAAATTTTGTTGAATGTGGCGGAAAACATCAAAAAAAGAAAAAAGACAAAACGCCTTCTAACGAAGAGATCACTATACAAGCCGCAACGCAACAGCTACATCTAAACATCTAAAGAAACAAACAAAACAGCTCGAAGAGATATCAAGCGAAAACACCAAGAGATGACATTGTGATAAATCTACAACGTTTTACCTTATATTCACTCTCAGTGATATTGCGATTCGACATATAACCCAGTGAACTCGAAATAAAAGACACTGCAAACTCCTTTACATCTGTTTTACATTTGTGTGAGGTTTTCTTTTCTTAACATAGCCGTTAAAGGTCAACTAACAACTGAACTTTATGATAAATGTGATGACTTTGATGATGATGTTATTGGGTTATGACATGATGTTGGTCATGTGATCAAATCCTATAACACTCAAAAATGACATTGTATTTCTTATATTTATATTTTCTATTTTGATTTGTGTTTTTACCGAGCTTCCAAGATTATGTAGCAGATAACCGAAATTACGAACGTACAACACAAAATATAGTTCGTTGGAGTTTTATCGAATAAATAATTAGGAACAATATCAAAGAAGATATAGATATTTGATTAAGAAGGTTAAATAGGACAAAACAGGTGTAAAATAAAGGTCATTTAGAGCCTAAAGTCAACTGAATTGGAGATAAAAAGAGCGTAGTAGACTACATCCGTGATGTGATTTGGTTGTAATCAGCAATGGAGAAACTGTTGTTGACCTAGCGTACTAAGTTGAAAACGCAATTGTTGAACACAGAGTTCGACAGAAATTCAAAGGATATCTGAGAGAATTGATGGATGATGTGATGGATCAAATGCTGTCTGACCGTTCCTCCCTTTACCTGATCGAGATATAGGGCTGACGGCAGCTATGACCGGTCTACAGGGAATGGTTACTCCTCCTAGGCACCTGATCCTACATCTGGTGTGTCCAGGGGTCCGTGTTTGCCCAACTATCTATTTTGTATTGCTTATAGGAGTTACGAAATCCATTACTGTTCGTTATCTTCACCTTTCATATTGCAAGGTTTCAAAGGTATTGTTTAAACTCACCATTTCTCAAATTCCATGGTCGTCATATACATCATATATCCTTACATTATGTTGAATGCTATCTAACGTGTTTCATACCAACTGTTAGGCCGTTCTATGCATAATGATTTCAACTTCGGATTACTCTGTTTCCTTGATCAAGATATTCGACTCAACAGGCCTTTCCCCACTTATTAAAGGGTCTATGCAATGCAATCCAGTTTTTTGTGTAGAATAAACAACTATTCAAATCAAAACTCAATTGAAAATTTGACGAAGATATATATTGAATTGGGGGAGATATTAGCGAAAATCTCCAAATCACAGCTTAACATATTTTCAAAATAGTCTGGTTCAAATGCCATATCGCTGTGACGTCACAGCGGGTACCAAGCCATTGTGGAAGAAGGAAAAGAGTGTAGATCAGTAGTTGAATTTCGCCTTATTTATTTTATTTACTTGTTGTTTTTGTGTAATTATATGTTATTGTTTTAATATTTAGCCATCGTGAACAGTTTTAAGTCGCAGTATTCGTGATTAGCATCGTAAATACCGTGACACTGATACTTCTCGCGGACATCTTCGAAGAATCGAATGTAAAGCCGGTAAGTTTGTTTTTCATTACAATATTGTAGATTTCTTTTGTCAGATGTTTTCATTTATTCGGTAAAAATTATCCCAAGTTCTTACTATATGTTCAAATTTTGTAAACCTAATAACCATTAGAATTGATAACTTACTTTCAATTTGGTAGGATGGACTTCATTTCAATGAGAACAGTCACAACATAGTGACATTTTCCAGTACAAGATACCATTCCCAAAGCAAATGAGGGAATATTATACCGTTAAGAAAAATAAAGCGCCAAGTACGTAAATCTGTAAGCCATTGGAATCATGTCACTAATTTTCAGTTTGGTGTTGGCTGGACTTCATTTCAATTATAACTTTACAAAACCCCAGACATTTTTGTTTTGCTTTTTTTCATGTGTAAGATGTTGTACGCAGTAAAATACAGTACACCCCTTATGTTTATCATTTGAAATTACGAACGACAAGAACAAGAAATCACGCACTTTATTATATGGTTTATAGCAAGTGCATAATGAAAATATATGTGAAATTTATATGTAAACACAACCTTTAATACTATTTCTCTGCTTTTTATTTTTTCAGGCAATGTATACATATTGGCAAAGACAGCCACCACTCCAGGAGAATGTACTACAATGCCTCTTGACAGAATTAGCAGGAAGTAAATCTATGATACTGTCCACTCTCCTCAGGATAGGTTGTCCTAATTAAACGTACAGCACAGGCAGCAAGGAAACACGAACACTTTTGCCTAAATTGCCCCATCACCAACGGGCCAACTGTTGATATCCAATGTAGCGTATTCCTCTTCAAAAAGAAAAAAAATGTGATATAGCTACATGCATATGTCGTTAAAATAAAATTGTTTATTCCTGTATGGCATAATCCTATTTCATCTTATTGAGGACTTTCAGGTTATGGGTTCTTGGCTGAATAGCCTCGTTTTCGGTCGTTTCTATTGATGTTTAATTGCATTTTGAAAGCAGGCAACAATAGCCACTTTATACGATCGATAACTCTGTTATATCTGCACTGATTTTGATGCGGTTTTTTACGCTTAACTCAGTAAAGAAGATTCTTTTTAAACACAAGTAACTATAATTTCATTTCATAGGTCCTTTAAAGGACGCATCGCTTGTTTCTAAACTTTTTAAATTTTTTCAGCAGAATTAATTCATTTCAAGCTTTAAAATGCTTTACATGTGTTGTAAATGAAACATTTTGCGTAGTTTTCGAGTTTAAAAACGATGAAATCCAACTCTTCCGATATGCATATTTTCTTCGATATTTTACGCGCCATTATCTGTTACATCGAGCGAGAAGGTTTTGAAAACAGTTGGTAGCCATATCATAAACAAAGTAGATTTAATGGACATCAAAACCAATTATCACATCAGCGGTTTGTAAATAACACTGCATTGGGTTGTTTTGTGTCGTTTAAGAGTGTAGTAATTAGCTGTCGTAGAAAGGATTTAGATTGAAGTGGGTTTTTTTTTCAATTTTTGAAGGAATGCATGAGGGAAAAGACATGGGTTTTTTTTTACTTTGCCATAAAAAAACCCAGTGTAAACCTGTACTTTTTCAAAAAATGCATTTGAACAGAGACGTAGATAAACTGCGAGATAATGGTTCTATCGAATCTAAGCACAGTTACATGTAGGCCTACAGCGTATGCATTCCGTTCTGGTTTTCAAATTAAATACACACTCGCTCCAATTGACCTTCACCTTAACTTGCGCTCGCAGTTTCTACCAATTGGTAGATTAACAAAAAATAAAGAATAACTTTCAATTATAAATAATGAAATAATATATTTTCCAACTTTTAATTGAGTTACAATGTTTTCATTTTTTTTAATGAACGCATAACCACCATACCGTATGTACATGCAATACGTAATAAGTTATAGAGGCCGTGCTCCCACTTCCTAGCAATGTGTAAATTAAAAATAATGATAAATAGAATTGCTTGATTAAAATAAAGGATTGTGATTTCCACTCTAAATTTGATCATTTTTATTTATCTCCTTCGAAATGCATCCGTGACAACAGGCTTAAGTTGTCAATGATATATCGTATCATAATTTATCTAATCAAAAATGATTTTGATCATAATTGCAATATTTATTTTTTTTAAAGCAAAGCAAACTACAGATGCTGAAAGGAATAGCATTATCAAATAGTGTTTAGACAGACACCCTATTTAAACATTATTTACTCGCAATTGAAGATTTCATGCTCGCTTTCCTCGCTACATTTGGGTCGCTATTTGTATGCACTAGGGGCTAAAACATATAGGACTCGGGAATTTTGTCAACATCAAAATAAATGGTATCCATGGTGAATAAATCAGGCCACGAAAACCCGAGGTTTTAAACTTTCACAACAAGTTGATCGACGAAGGTCGCTTATGACGTCACAATGCCACGTGACTACCCAACTAATTAACTAGGTTTTGTTAAATCACGGCTTAGATTTATGTCCGTATTGCGGCTAACTGTTGCAATATTTCGGTGAACTAACTATTAGAATTAAGAGCCATTCTCTGTAACCACTTAAACATTTATATAAGGGGTCCGACACGCACTGTCACCGATTTTTTTTTCAAATTTGGCACATCAACTTAATCTGGCATAAGTAATGTAAAACCATCATAATTTGGTTGCTATGTAACTCTGTTGCCATGGTAACACGTGCATGCCATTCAGGTCACAAAAGAGTCAATTTTCACATGAAAAATGACATTTTTTATTTAACTATACTGGATTAAGCTGTTTGAGTTTTTATTCAATCATTATCAAATGATACTATCTAGCATTTTTGTTATTTAGTTTGATATTTAGTAAAAGGTTTGAATAATTCTGTTATTTTTTCATTCTGTCTGAAAAAGAGGATTGATTGATACATTGTGAAAAAGCTAATTTAGAGGCAAATTTGAATGATGGATAAAAATTCCCGCATTCAACTTGAAATCTATAAATGCTTGTACAACATACATTAGATCTAGTACTATCATATAACAATGAGACATGTTTGGGAATCTACCATCTAAGCTGTGTTTCCATGGAAACAAAATGATGCATTTCGTCATGATATGACAGTAGAGATGCATTTTTCAATGTAATTCAAAATACAATTTTCTATGTATTCAAAGTATATAATCTTAATAACCGACTGCTGCTGATGTTAGATTTTAAATTTTAATAAGTTTAATATAAGAATTCATGTTGGTTGCCATGGAAACGAAAATTGCTATTTCTTTTCAAATTCGAAATCCATGCAAAATAAAAAAAAAATTAGACCCCAAAAAAAATGCTTTTATAGACAGATTCAACTGAAGTCAAAGTTATAGTTGATAAAATATTAATACTGATAGATAATTCATATTACATTGTTGCTATGGTAACAAAAAAGTAAAAAAGCAAACTTGATGTTCACATTCTTTTCAAGTAAATCTCATTTTGCTATACATCATGCATGTTATTCAATCATAAAAACTCTTAATTTGTAACAGATAATCAAATCAATGCATAGTTTTGGGGGGGGTTTCTTTCTTTTTTCTTCTTCAAATGTGCATGATTTCTATTTGTGTATTGTACATGTTTCACAAATTGCATTGTATATCTTAAGAATTCATCAAAATAACTACCATATTTAGAAAATGCATATTTGAATATGTCATTTATTTCAAACTATCATGTACATTTTTTCACCTTGCCAATCGAATTATGTGTGACATTGAAATTGAATCATTGATCTTAAAAATTGTTGACATTAAATAAACTAAATAGGATACATATTAAAAGATTGTAATTTATCATTGATTCATGAGGACCCCCCCCCCCTGCAGTTCAATATTAGCTCTGCTTACTATGTATGTGCAATAAATATTATGCCAGTACCATCTATGAAATCTATTAAACTAACATTTCTTAATACATGACTTGACAATTTACACTTAAGAGGAAGTATTTTGTCCTTGACTCGTGACCTTGGTATTTGATTCAAAACAATTGAGGGCCTCTATTTTCTAGAGTCTGGACGTTCATCATTGTCACTCATTTAACGTATCTTTTTAAACATAGGCATGTGAATTATATTTCAACATCATAAGAAGACCTTGCTTGTAACTGTAACATACCAATGATGGTCATATTGAAGTCATTGGTATGCTGGGAAAGTGAATATCTTTAATATCTGACATCGTTGGAACCCACGGGTTGATTCATTGTTTATCATTTAACGTCCCGCCGAAGAATTTTTCACTCATATGGAGACGTCACGATTGTCAGTGAGGGTTGCAAATTTTAGGCCTATGCTCGGCGCTTAAATTACGGCCTTCGAGCAGTGGGTTCCGATGATGAATATTTCATAATCGTATCCTATTATAAATGGTATACCTTTACTTTAGAATCATATATTACAACATAGACAAGATAAGCACACACAATCTTTTTCATTTTCTAATTTTGCGCATATATAGTCATCATGGCTAATCGTCTTCTCAATGGCATAGAGGCAACTAAAATATAATGTGATCTGCTGTCCTGATAGAAATTCTTTCCGGTTAAATGAACCACACCCTATCATATCCTTTGCGGCAACATAAGCATCGAACATACATTGGTGCTTCTGACTTGGCCCCAACCAAAATGACATGACACTTCCTACAAAATCAATAAACAATATTAATTTTAAAAGAAATATATATCAAAATGATAATATGCAAGCATATCAAAATCTTATGTTCCATCTAAAATGTATTATTTGTTCTCTCCATGTCATCTGCATCGACTACTACATGTAGCTGCAATATGTATTTCTTAAATTATATGTTTGAATGAAATCTTATTCAAACCTTTTTCTTACGGTAGGTAATAACTTACTTAAATACATGTATTCTTATCTAGGTTTAGTTTTATCTAAACTCTAAGGTGATTGTATGACCTCAATTAAACAACACATGGGTTAATTATAATATTCAAAACAGTGAGGATTGTTTTGCGGTGTTTTATCACTTGGGGATTTATGCGACGTTTCTCAATAATATACATCAATTTTCATGAATGTGCACTCTGTCTCGTTTCTACAAAAAAATAAAAATAAAATTCTTGGGGTACGTTGTATTACCATGTCTTTTTTAGAGATAGCATACTGGTACTCAGTATTTTGATAGTTTCTAATTGTTGCAATCAAAGGTTATGTATTACAGCATTTGTATATATAAGGACAGGACTGTAAAATTTGAATTTATTTCCCGAAATCATACAATAGCTCTTTATATCAAGAAGATGGGGGAAAAAATCCAGAGAAAATGTCAGAAATGTTGCTTGTATGTCCTAAATAAATACTTTTGTTTTGTTAGTGGCATATGTAAAATGAAAACAAAATCGAGATGAACAAAAAATAAAAAATAGAGTAAATTCCCATGCATAACATGTATCGGCTATGGTGTATCAGTATTAGTATTTCTACAAAACTTCAATTCTGTTTAATTAATTGAATTTATTCAAAGAATTGATAATTTTTTAAAGTATCATCAAAAGTAAAGAATAATTAATACATGGATGTCTAATAAAACTGAATAGTGTCCCCACCTCAATCACTTCTCAGTTGAGTATTTGTACATGTATAACCCCCCCCCCTTACCCCACCCCGAACTAATACAAGTAGAAAAGATAAGAGATAAAATTCAATGTTATGACCCATTACATTATTTCATGAAGGAGAGCTTATTCAATGTTTCCTCGTGAATCAATGGGAAAAAAGTATGCAATGGATTAATCACAAGAGGGCGTCTCTTTTCTCTTATGTAATATATGTATAATAACGAAAGCTCATGCATATTTCAAATGAATAAATATCTATGGGTTTTTTTAATGATTCTATTACTTCATTCTATCATAAAACATGTAATGAAAAAAAATTTGCATTTATTATCTAAATTTCCTCCTAGTCATACGATCCCCTACAGAATAAAGTGTGCTGCATTAGGCCTAAGTATAAGTACTGTAATGTGTGACGCCACAGTCTACATTTTGACGTCATAGCAATACAACTGAAGAAGTGGGGAGTTGAAGGGTGAATATTTAGCACGCACGCACATCATATGTGTCATGCTATTGACAGATCTAGAGAAACACAATGTCTATGAAAACATTTGACATCAAATGATTGTGATCAAGTTGATTATTTCTAGGCTTGTAAATGGATTTCAAAGTAAATAGAATAATTACCTGTATTACTAGAACGCTGGTGCTCGGAGATATGTCTCTCACACCTTCTCCTTTCGTGTGGGTGAGTGGAGAGAATATCTTGAATGCCACATGTCTTCGTCTAAACTTCTGTCAGCATGCAGTAAGACATTATCCCGCCATATTATTCGTGTTTCTATGTAATTTTACTGCCTTATCACGTTGAAGAGTTTCAAAGGGGAATAACTCTTGGTTACAGAATGCATTTCCCCCCACAAATAGTTCACTTCAAATTGTATGAAATAGGTAGATTCCCAAAAGTTTTAGTTTAGATTTATGAAGAAAGTAGAGTAGTTGTTTTAAAAACTTGTGTCACTTTATTTGAGGTGGATGCGAATAAAAGTTATTAAGACATAAAAACCATTGAATTTAAACACAATTTTACAGATTTGTTCAATTATAAAAATCACTTAGGATTGTCCATTATTCATTTTTTTCTTAAATGAAAAATATGGGATATGTTTTATAATTTGATATGAAAATTAGAATTTTAAGACTATTCATAATCTTTTATATTAACGGCAAACTAACAACTCAACTGTATGACAAACGGGATGATTTCAGCTTCTCCATCGTCAACTTCCCACATCTATGTAGCAATATTCCATTATCACCTGCATATGGTGTTTATATATCTCAACTGATTCGATGTGCAAGAGCTTGTTCTGGGTATGGTCAGTTTTTAAATCGAGGTAAGCTGCTGACAAACAAGTTGATGGTACGGGGATTTCAACAGTCTCGATTGAAGTCAGCATTTCGCAAGTTCTGTGGTCGTTGTGGCGGTCTAGTTCGTCAATACAACCTCGCATTGTGTCAAATGCTGTCTGACGTGTTTCATACCGATTGTTAAGCCGTTCTTGGCACACTGATTTTGACTGCGGGTGGCTCCGTTTGCCTGATCGGGATGTGGGGCTCGCGGCGGGTGTGACCGGTCGACAGGGGATGCTTGCTCCTCCTAGGCACCTGATCCCACCTCTGGTGTGTCCAGGGGTCCGATTTTGCCCAACTATCTATTTTGTATTGCTTGTAGAAGTTATGAGATTGATCACTGTTCGTTATCTTCACCTTGCATTCAACTTTTGTGCCAAAACTACCAGATTCTAGAAAATAGCGAAACTTGATAAAAGTGTACCTGTTTCCATAGCAACCATGATCACTATCCAATTTTTAAATATATTTTCTTCAATATGTTATATAGATGTTTCATTCAGGTCAGTTTCGTGGAAATCGGTGACTATGCGTGCCGAATTGTTTTAAGTGGTTACAGAGAATGGCTCTTAATTACTATAAGGAAGACACAATGCGTATAATTTTGTATACTTTGAAAACATTAGATGTGTCCTTTAAGCACCTTATCGCACCTCAGGTGTGTTCAGGGGTTCGTGTTTGCCCAACTCTCTATTTTGTATAACTTATAAAATAACGAAGTGAATTTTGTATTCTGGCTAATTATTTTAATATTTCGGTGAACTAACTATTAAAATTAATTACTATCAGGAAGACACAATGCATATAATTTTGTATACTTTGATAACATGAGATGTGTCCTTTAAAGACCCATCTCATGACCGTACGGATAGTGAAAATGCAGGCAGAGCCTAATCTAAACAAATGTTATTTACCTGGAGTGGTCAGGGTCTACCAAGGTGTTAATTGTTATATCCCATTGCACTCAACGAAATACACAGAGACAGAGGTGATCCAGACAGAACATGGTAGAAATCTACCTGTCCCTGCTTTTTTTTTTTTTCTTATATCGTTTTGATATACACAGGACCTGTCTCAGGGACTTCTGCAGAGTTTCTATGGTCATAGTGTTTGAATAATGGTTGTATTCCTAAGGGTAGCTGACACACATTCTCTCTCTCTCTCTCTCTCTCTCTCTCTCTCTCTCTCTCTCTCTCTCTCTCTCTCTCTCTCTCTCTCTCAGTCATTGAGGTGTCATAAATTGATGACATAAATTATTTCATTAAGTTACAAGTTTTAGAAATTATTGTGCAAATTATTGTTTGATTTCTGATGGTGTAATTTATAATACATGTATATAAAGGGGAAAAATTACAATCATATTGCAATTGCATTGTTCAGTGGTCTTTTTAAAAACAAAATAGCAGTTGTGGACAGGTCAATGCTATCAAAACTCAGGTATACTGGGTTTCCTCAACATCTAAAGAATGCCTGTAAGTACTGACTGTTATTGTTATCAAAACACCTTCTCTGGGGTAACTCCAGACCACAGTGTCTGCAGATGTCACTCCACCTGAGATCTATTGTTAAATGTTTGATTGACAGGCAGCTTATAATTTGGGGGTGTTAAATTAAAATTGGGTCTTTAAGCATTTTATCGCACCTCGGGTGTGTCCCGGGGTTCGTGTTTGCCCAACTCTCTATTTTGTATAGCTTATACATTGTAGGAATTTTCATTATTTTCACCTTTTATTTGTCTGTCAGAATCAGTTAGTATGCAATCAAACTTTTACTTCTCGCCAAACAGAACTCAATCTTCACAAACATAGCATGTCCGCAAGATGATTACGGAAATCAATGAAAATCATCATAACTCTACATCCAAGGTGAAGATAACGAATAGTGATCAATCTCATAACTCCTACAAGCAATACAAAATAGATAGTTGGGCAAACACGGACCCCTGGACACACCAGAGGTGGGGTCAGGTGCCTAGGAGGAGCAAGCATCCCCTGTTGACCGGTCACACCCGCCGTGAACCCCATATCCTGACCAGGTAAACGGAGTTATCCGCAGTCAATTCAGTGTGCCAAGAACGGCTCGACAATCGGTATGAAAAACGTCAGACAGCATTTGACCCAATGCGAGGTTGTATTGACGAACTAGATCGTTATAACGACCATAGAATTTCCGAAATGCTGACTTCAATCGAGACTGTTGAAATCCCTGTACCATCAACTTGTTTGTCAGTAGTTTATCTCGATTTAAAAACTGACTATACCCAGAACAAGCTCTTGCATATCGAATCAGTTGAGATATATAAACACCATATGCAGGTGATAATGGAATATTGCTACATAAATGTGGGAAGTTGACGATGGAGAAGCTGAAATCATCCCCTTTGTCATACAGTTGAGTTGTCAGTTTGCCGTTAATGTCTACTTTCAATAAAATATCTTAGTATGAAGCAGAAGTGGACGACTCTGTGGTGTCCTTTATTTCAAGCTCACAGGGATATATCAAATCGACATATGAATGAAAGCTATCATTGTTAATAGACAAAACGTCATCGATATAGCTAAAGGTCGAATTGAAGGTCACAGCGAGAGATTTTTTTTTCTCACGTAGAGGTTTTTGAATAAATTCTGCTTCATATGAATATAAAAACAGGTCAGCTAACAAAGGAGCACAATTCGTGCCCATGGGAATTCCAACAGACTGTTGGAAGACCTGATCACCAAAGACCACGAAGATATTGTCAATGAGGAACTCTAGCATATTTTTTATTTCAACTTCAGACTACTTGTGCGTGGAATCAGAGTGGTGTTTAACAAAGAAAGTTTTTGAATGACTGATCACTAGATATGAATATTTCCGTTTTCAGTTTTTGTTGAAGAAGCAACTGTCTATGATGTCAAAAAGTCTAGTCTTTAATTTATCGTGAGGAATGGTCGTGTATAGTGTTGAAAAGTCATAGGTTTTAATGCTATTGATTTGGGGAAAATTCTGTGATTTCAAGTTTACTAAAAGTTCTTTAGAATTTTTTAGAATCCACATTTGATTAACACCACTTCTGGCATATGTAGTCGCACAGTAAGTTTGAAGATGGGGGCTTGGTAGAGCACTTACTGGATCCAGCAATGTATCTTTGTTTGTAAGGGTTTCTATATAGTTAGGAATCCAGTATAGGTACGGTAACTCATATTCATTCGACCCATTGACTGGAATATTTAATGTGTCTAAAACTGAAGCATGGTTTTGAAGAATTTCGTCTTTTGAAAGGGCAGTTGGAGTATAAGTATGATTACCAAAAGTGGAATTAATGCCAAGTTCGTTTAAAATACAGTTGTAATAATGAGCCTTACAAACAAAGACAATGTTGTGACTAGCTTTGTCAGCTGGAACCAAAACATATTCCTCATGTAACCTATCTAATTCTTTTATCACTTCTGGTTTACTAAACACAGAAGGATAGATGGTACGTACTTTTGTTTTCATGTGTCTAATGTTGGATTTTAATATCCCTCTTATGCTTTTAACCCATTCTGACAATGTATCAAGTTCTTCTTTTTCATATTTAGCCCATCGTCTGGCATAATCTTCGACAGAACTCATAATAGATATGAAGTTCTGTCGCCAATTAAAAGACCGAGGTTCTCTGTATTTAGGACCTTTAAGAATAAGTGATTTGAGGTCCTCATTTTCAACTATATCAACATTACCAGTAATGACATGTCCAGCTGGACTGTAGTTGAAAGAAGATGAAGAACAAGAACATGTTGGTGGATTACGTATAAGATGGTTTATATCTATGCACTGCAAAGTTTGTTTATAATTATCATTTTCACCACGTTATTGCGTTTTGAATTTTTCTATATTTTCCCTTGCATACATGATTATTCGTTAGAATATTACGTACAATTTACATGAGCGACTCGGCATTTTCTTCTCATTTAACGTGTTCATATCAGTTAAAAACGACAATAACCATGATACGAACTTGTTTAAACAAGTCTCATTAGTAGCAAACGCAACAATATTCATGTAATGAATAATCTCGTTAACTCAGTATACAGTTTTATCCTTTATTACACAAATCTCGTGGCGTGTAATTTACAATTTCTTATCTGTATCAATTCTTCAGTACAATAAAGTTCCAGAAAAACCAGAGTAGTGACCCTTGTGGATGAAGCCGCTGTTCGCTCCATTAATTACTTTAACGTGGTCACCTTTTCTTGCCTTTAAAATAACAGTTCTACTCAACTGCTCCGGAGATGCGCCTTGGTTAGCAGTTGATATATGTACAGTTGCTACCACTTTCTTGTTCAGTACAATATGTATCCATGTTGGTTTAGGAGATTGACAATCGACAACAAACATGTAGGTACCCGCTACAGGACACGTGAACACTCCTGTTCTGACGTCATATCCATTTCCATCATTCGTCAGGATTCCGTCATATATCGCCGTCTGCCCATTCCCAAGTCTCAGGTGTTTTGATGCAGGATAAACGGAAAAACTCACTCGTTTGCAGTTTGGAAAATTTCCTGAAAGAAAAGCATAGTTCGCATTTATTGCTTGAAAGAAATCTGAAAGGTTTATGGTATTTATAACATTCAACATAATGGCTCTCGGCTTTTTACACCCGTCCTTAGACAGACCTTATTCTGGTATGGGCCTTCAAGTCCGTCCGTTTGTCTGTTATCCGTCTGTTAGCTTTTTAATTATATCCTGAGCACGATGATGCGTAAAACCATCAAACATGGTCAGCTGATGAATGGGGGGGGGGGTGTGATGTTATCTAAATGTAAGTCAGTGTGGCCTCATTTGTGAATTTTATGGCATTAAACACAATCATAAATTGTAATATTATAGTGATATAAGCATTGAGCAACTCTATCTATTGATTTTAACTATCAGTATAGAAATCGATATCTTTTGAATTTGCAACACACATACCTACTGATATTTGCAAACTAATGCTAGAACACGACCACAACTTTAAAACACAATATAAGCTTCTGTAGTTGTAAGGAAAATAGTGAATCAAGAGAAAAATCTCAGATAATTCACGACACAGAGCTGATATAGCGCTACAGATATGACTATCTGTGTTTCACTATATTTCTTTCCTCCACAATCAACATTCGAGAAATGTATTAAATCCGTCAAATCAAAATGCGTTTGAATGCCATAACCTATTATATGATTACTTCTTGGATTAATTTGAATATTACATATGAAGGTACATGGAACAAAATCAGCTCCGGTGTTTTGGGGGTTTAAATGTCAAACTAAGGCTATATAAAAGGACATTGACATTGATACAAGAGAATTGCTTTGGGACTTCAATGTAACTTACATTTGACTGATTTTTTTTATCCCTAGAAACGCTGCACATAGACTTTTAATCGTATGGAAATGGTGTGACCTCTGTTGAACTTTGAGTCAAACGGTTAACATCAAGTAAAAGTGGACGTGATATGACGTAAATAGGAAGCTATATAAGAAATATAGCTAATATTGTATTTCATTGCGAAGACGTAAGACAATTATTGTAAGATTAACGGTCAAGCAATCTGATACTGGCACACGGAAATTGTTTCTGGTCTTAAGTAAATGTCCTTTCAGACCTAGAGTCACAATACCTAGGACATATTCATTTGCGGAATACGGATAATCTCGTTTAATTTTCTAGCCAAAATGTTAAGTGACCAGATAAGAAAACGGCCTCCAGACCATATTGATAAGTGGTTTATTTTCACCTGGGTTCTTAACACACAAAATTGTCTTTCGGATAAGATTGTTTCCTATCAATGTTTCTTGTTTTCTACCTTCCCCATAAAGGTGTAAGTCCCTTTGTGACATGTTTAATCTTTTTCAGAAGGAATGAATAATCATATTAAAGAATACCTTACCCGTTGTCGATAACTGGATGAGTTGTTTCAATGCTTTAGAATCCAGTTTGACTGTGGTATCAGCGTTGTTGTAGATCAAAGACTTTAAGGCCTTCAGTCTTTCATCAACCTGTCTGTCTCCTTCAACAATATCAACGAAATAAAGAAACAAAAAAGATGATAGGAATAGTGAAACAAGCACGATCTTCATCCTGACGTTAATGTGACACTAGTTGTGTAAAACTATCTATCCAGTCAAATTTATACTTTATTTTGAGCAATATCTTACAACAACAGTCATTTACATGTAGATACTTAGAACAGAGTGAAGTCACGCAAATGAACGCAGTGCAGAGTATCATATTTCTCTATTACTCATCCAATGAACATATAAATGTTCCTTCTCTAGTGAAAGGTTTTTATCGTGAGAGGCGTATCTGATGCCTCCCAAAGCTTTCACAATTGTCCATACACACCGAGTTATGCCCACCTTAATAGTTTGCACATTAAACATAGGTATAACCTAATCGAACGATATTTAAAATTCATATTCCTCAGAAGTGTTGCTTATGACCAGTGAACCGTGAGCAAATTAGTCATTTGGTGAGGTGGGGAAAAATGTCACCCCGAAAAGTTTCAAGCACTACTTATAGACCGGGCCATACTTTTACAATAGAGAAACGTAGAATTATATGTTCTTTTTAATAACAAAAATTTTAAGACATCTAGTTCTCAGAATTCAAAAGATGCCCTCCTTCACCATTGAAATGCATCACTTTTTAATCAAGTTCTTCTTTATTGTGAAATCATACATACCCATTTTGTAAAAATTCTAAATTGTACAAAATACAAATCATAACTTTTGATAAAATGTACCTTTTAAAAAAAATCTAAAGGTATTTGACAATGTTTAATGTTTTAGATAATGATGGGTTTTTGTTATTTAATTTTTTTCGTTTTGGGATTCACCAATTGCTGTCGGTCTCTACCTGATCTGCTGCTTTCATCAAATCATTGCAAAACCTTCAATGTTAAAGACATTCATATTAATGCAATAAGTCTTTTGATATCCCAATTACCCATTAAATTTATATTTGTGTTCATGATCCTCTCATCACTAAAAACATCATGTCTTATCCTCAAATGATCAATAAGTATGTATAACAGTTTGTCGTGTGTTGCCACCTTTGTGACGTTTAATAATTCGTTTTATATTATCAAAAGTACTATTAACAATGTCATATAATTTACCAGACATAAAATATAAATATGAGAAAAAATCAATTTTGTAATTGGAGATAATCCAAATTTCCAGTAATTAAAACTTGGACTTAACCGAAAAATCATGAAAATGGGTTTGAAAACGCCACTGACTTCACCGAAATAGGGAAAGTTCAGACCCACGAAGAAAGATGTATTGACCAAAGACACCCTATGTATTGTTAATTGTTTTTCGACTATGCTATAAAACTGATCATGGTAATCCTACAATAATCTGAGCAGATTGGGAGTACAAAGATGTGCGGAAAGAATAGAATTTTAGTAATCAACTAATACCGTTACAAAGAAAGTGGCAGACATTTCCCTAACGACTATACTTCACAGAAAGATTTATCAGTAAGGTACATGTAATGATATACCTTCCTAGATCAATGAAAAAGAATCTACGGGAAAATCGCCAAAGTAAAAGTTTAAACTAAAACGAAAAACCCCAGCGTGTACAAACTGGCAAGTACATGACTGCCTGAAATACGTACTTGGGTCTCGCCTAAAGCACTGTAAAAATTCTAAACATTTTAGTAATCAACTAATACCGTAATAAATAAATTGGCGGGCATATTTCCAATCGATTAACCTTCACAAAAAGAGATAAACCTGGAAAACATCATTGTACATTCCTAAATAAGTCACGCAAAATCGATGGAAAAACTGCCAGGGTAAAAGTTGAAAGTAAAATGAAAAACCAAACGAGTATACAAGTGGCAAGTACACCGACTGCCTGAAACACGTACTTAGGTCTCGCCTAAAGTGTTGTAAGAACTCACAGAATTTTAACAATCAACTAATACCGTAACAAGTAAATTGCCAGACATTTCCCTAACGATTCTCCTTCACATAAAGACTAAATCTGGAACGTATAATATACCCTCCTAGATAAATCAAATAGATCGCCAAGGTAAACGTTGACACTAAAACGAAAAACCCATGCAGGTACATAATGGCAAGTACATGACTGCCTGAAACTTGTACTTAGGTTTCGCTTAAAGTACTGTAAAAACTCAACAAATTTTAGTAATCAACTAAGGCCGTAATAAATAAATTGGCGAATCACCTTCACAAAAAGAGATAAACCTGGGCCAGGTTTCACAAAACTATCTTAAGATTGTCATAAGATAGATCGTAAAAGTGTCTTAAGATCTGACTTATGACAGTCATAAGATACGGCACAAAACTATCTTAACTTTAGAAATCTTTAGATAGATCTCAGGACGTTGTTATACTCGTTACATTGTAAAACACTGTGTTTCTTTTATCAACTTTTAACAGCATGGATTAATTTAAATGTTACAGGTATATGAAAGATTGAAGTATATAGAAATATAAACAAGAAGTTGAAATATTACGATTTAAGTTATTTGTGATGATTTGATTTATTTATAAAATTTAATACTTTGTACTTCTCTTTTACATTGTGCGACTTTACACTTTATATTGTATTTCAAAAAGTTACACTCGGTTTGTGTTCTATTTCATTCAAGAAATTGTGAAAAAAAAAATGAAAACATTTGTGACAAATTGAGATCGGGTTCGGGATGTATCATAACCTGTTGGAGGCTAAATATAACGCTTACGTCAACCGGGCTTTATCATAGGGCATTACGATAGCATCCAATGGTAGTTCGGGTGCTCAGTAGTATAAATACGGGCGTTCTGGCGAAAGATCGCAGTTCAATTTCGGAGCTCGACAGAAGAGAAGGTACGACAAGATTTAATACGGTGTGTATTAATGTAATTAAATATACGGTGGCGAGTATACTGGTCTAGAGGATAATAATAAAGTATTTCCTCTGTTATTGCCTTATTGGTGTCGAGATTTGTCCGGTTGTAGTGGGACGAACATACTACACAAGTATCTGTCCGGTAGTGGATACAGACTAGCATAGGTTCCAGCCTTGTTTACCCATACCTTATAGGTTTCATTGCTATGTGTGATTAGGATAGGTAATCCTGAAAACTATTTGTATATATTGACTCGTTCGTTATCTTAGCTGTTCATTTGTTGTAAATACATATTCATTCATCAATAATCATACTTGCCCCAGACTGGTCCGAATCATCGAACCTAAACACGTTACACATTGAATGATATTTTCATAGAAACGCTACATCAAATGTCTTATATATTTTTCTTATTTCCTCCCTCATTTTATATTTTATATTTGCTTAACTGATTTGAAATATAAAGAAAAAAGACAATGGGATTGATACGTTTGTTACAAGTTAACAACGCCGCACTTGTTTGTTTTTTCAAACAAAATAATATACTGAATACAAAAAGGTATTCAATGAATGAGGATGAGGGCGGGTAGGAAAATACCAAAGACATGGTTAATACTTAAGCAAATTTATAACGAACTTTGCATTAGTCGAACAAAATACGTACGTGTGTTGGACTATACATGTATACTGGGCGCAAAAGTTTTCTTATGTAAAAAAAAAAGTCAATAACTAAATGAAATGAAATAGTAGGAAAACTATCAAAACGATTAAAACGTGTAGAAATAGATTTATCCAACACTGCTTTTGCGTCTACAAACAATAAATGAATGGTATTCGAATGCATTTATCTATGACCACATAGCGGTTACGAAGGCCGTGTGCATGCTCTCAAACAAATCAGTGTCAAAAGATTTAAGATGTATATGAAAGGTGAAGATAATGAACAGTGATCAATCTCATAACTACTATAAGCAATACAAAATAGATAGTTGGGCAAACACGGACCCCTGGACACACCAGAGGTGAGATCAGGTGCCTCGGAGGATTAAGCATCCCCTATCGACTAGTCAAACTCGCCGTGAGCCCTATATCCTGATTAGGTAAAAAGAGTTATCCGTAGTTAAACGATGTCCAAACTTTTCAGCTGCTGAAATATCAGCATTCTTCGATGAGGTGGAGAAAAGAAAAGACGTTTGTTTTCAAAATAAATCCACAGTTCCAATGCTATGAAGGAACTTGGGGAGATGTCACTTCCAAAAGCAATAGAGATTATGCCTGGTCGGGGGACGAAATGAAGAAAAAGTGGATATCCCTTAACAGCGAGAGTAGGAAAAGGTTGGCTGTGGGATATTCTAAACGAATATTGAGTTCATCATAAAGATCACATGTCGTAGTATAAGCTTATCAACCCTCCTTGTAGTCTAATATATTGTTTCTGTCCTTGAAACCACGTTCCCTCCGGATAAGCTACCTACCTCTTTGCAAAACATAGATCACCACCATGTTCAGTATACACTTAATACAAGTATCTAGATGTCTTAAGATTTCTAACAATCTTAAGATATGACAGTTTTGTGAAAAAGCTATGATGGATCTTATGACAAAGTTTGGTCTTAAGACAGATCTTAGTTGTAGGATAGGTTTGTGAAACTGGGCCCTGGAAGGCATCATTGTACATTCCTAGATAAATTACAAAAACCGATGGGGAAACTCCCCAGGGTGAAAATTGAAACTAAAATGAAAATACCCAAAACGGTATACAAATGGCAAGTCTGAAACAAGTACTTAGGTCATGTATATAGTACTGTAAAAATCATAAAATGTCAGTAATTAAAAACATTACTAGTTCAAAGATTGACCAGAATCGCAAATTACCATATATTCGTGAAACGACGTACAATTGGGTGATCCAGAATGACAACTGAAGTTTAACCCGTTGAATATATGATAATATAATTTTACTCACCGAATACCATTCTCTCACCAGAGGGCGCGTTACGCAAAGCTTCACATGCACCTCTGTCAACGCTTGGAATGACGTGACAATATAAGCACATGATATAAACAATCATTCTCAGTTTCCTTTCCCTTTAAAAGTTCTGGCAACAGGTGATACATCAGGCTCTTTTCATGGCCCACTGGCACTTTAATAAGTACATATTTACCATTTAGCTGTTTGTTTCTTATTTTACAAGTTTTATCGTATTTTTACAGCCTTTCTTACTTTTGATTCCATGTTTACATTTAAATCTCCACCACATGAATGTCCTACATTCATACGCATATTACGAAGTAGTTCCAAATTTATGATCAGAAAACGGCGATTTTAAACAATTTACAGTAAGCATCAATTTGATTGCACCAAAAACATTTCATAATATGACTAAATATTTAGTCCAAAACATAAATGTTAGATATTAGAAACTTTTACAAGATTTCTGTAAAAAGCCGTTGACAGAGGTGTAGTGCGAGAAGCGCACAGAACTCTGGGTAGAGAATGACCGAATACTTGTTAAAAATTAACTCACAAACTTGAAAAACCGTCCGTCGTCCAAGGCTGTACATAGGTGGGGAAAGAGGCAAAGTGACGCGCTGCATGGCCGAAATTCTATTGTTACACTTTGATTGGTCAATCTCTGCATCTCCTTAGACATGATGCAAAATACCCCTACCATGCTTATCATGCATCACCAAACAATATATCAGACTTTAACATTCAAAGATTACTATAAAATATTTTAAGTAAACATAATTTTTTTTATTTTGAGGAATGGTTCCTCTACCCTGACTCGCCTTGCACGGTGTTCCACGTGACACAAATATAGAAACCGACACTTCTCTCTCTCTCTCTCTCTCTCTCTCTCTCTCTCTCTCTCTCTCTCTCTCTCTCTCTCTCTCTCTCTCTCTCTCTCTCTCTCTCTCTCTCTCACAAGAATGATACACAGCTAAAAAACTAAACAGCCAGCAGAGAGAGAGGGGCTGTTACCACGTGTCAGGTGGGGACGATTTGTAACCATTTGACCAACATCGTGGGACACAAATACAATATGAGAATAAAACAAATAAGTCCTACAGTAACAATGGAGCATATAAGGAGACTCAGCATTTCTCACACAGCAATAATGGGCTGTACAAACTGCCTACACAACCATTTCCGGTGCATACTATGTTTGAATGATATTCAATGTAACAGAAAAATGGTTTATGTACATATAATCCCAATGTTATCCATTACAATTGTTTTGATTGGACAAAAATGAAGCTGAACGAGAGTATACACATCAATAAATCCGAAAACGTGATATATTCATACGCGCCTGAAAACAATTTCAACTTAGTGCGGGGAAACTAATTATTTTTTTCAAAATCGTTAAAGCAGTGAATGAATTGGAATAGTATAATGATAAACATTAGTTTTTAAGAATGTATCGATGTGTATACTCACAAACTTAACATAAAAATTTGTTGCACTTTTATTCAGTTTGTGAGTAAAATGTCCAGAGTTTACACATCAATAAATTCTTCAAAAAGAATGTTTAATCCTATAATATTTGTTGTGTATATTACAATTTTGGAAGTTATATTTGTGTGTGTGTAAATTCTGTTTGGATTTATTGTTCACCTACCGTAAGTTAGTAGTTCTGCTATTGTTTCAATTTTCTATCAATTATTAATTGTAAATAAATATTAATTGTTTAATTGTTTTTTGTTAGTAAATTCCGCTGCGCTACATTAAAGGTTTGTTCCGACCCATAACAATATTACACTATAATAGATATTTTAGAATGTTCTAGAACTTTGTCAAACAATTCATAAACACCATATCGTGACACGTAAACATGCCATATCATGTCAAAACAGAGTCAATTCCTGAAGACCTATCTGAGTAATAGAGGCTACAAAGCGATAATGTGCAATCAGCAATTGATGAGTGGAATACTGTAATGAATGGGGCGTGAAGGATATGCATGTACAATTATATCTTGACATTGAACACTTTCAAATTTACTTTGTTTAGTACAAATTGCAGATTTAGTAGAGATAAACGGGAAAAATATCTCGCGATGCACAGAATGTCACACAATAAAAGTATATCTTCATCTCAAAGAACTGAATACTTCAAATTTAATTAAAATCAGATCCTATGATACGCTCACAATCGCTACAATAGCTTCTTACGCAGAGCATACGGCGCGGATCTAAGAAGTCTGATTTTAATTAGATTTTGAATACTTCTGAACTACTGCATTTTTAAATAACATGTAATGTGGCTTTACTTATACATATGTACTTTGGCAACATTGACAATTTGTAATACTAGTTTTAAAAATAGAAGTAGTTCTAAATGGACAAAATATCACAAAAGTGATAAAAAGAAGAAAAATAAATACCACTATTTGTGTTTGTTTCAATCAGGACCCCGTATTTATGAGGTCGCATGATTTTTTTCTGAGAATTGTTCTATAAGAAAAGTTTATTTCATACATACTAGTAACTAACTCACGATGCAACCAGTTTGTTTTCAAGTGAAAATAGATTGCTGCCAATAATGGTCACTTACGCTCATAACCAACAAAACTACCTGCTCATTCGACACTAGAACCTCAAAATGGCAGAAGTCTTCAAAAAGCTGTCTGTGGGTTGCTTTCAGGTGTTCCAGGAAATTAACAGGCAGTGTGGAGAGGACCGGATTGAGATGTTTGAGGGTTTAAAATTTTGACATACAATATAGTATAACTCTTCCATTGAGAACTTCAGAAATCCTTTCCCAGCTCGAATTACAAAGTACTGGATGACTTATTTTGTTTAAATAATAAAATGCTCTCTTTAATCTGTTGTTTCATCGGGTGATGAAGGTACATGTAGCTAGCATTGCAGAAAAAATCCATAACACGTGTTTGCGGGTTATGTAGTTTTTTTCTGCAATGGATGCCACATGTACCTTCACCCGATGAAACAACAAAAAATACATTCTATTCTTTATATTTATATCTTTATGTATTTCTTTTTTAAATATAAACTAGATTTAAGTACTAAATTATCATGTGGTTGATATAAAATCAGTAACTTTGTTTATATAATCCGTTGCAACGTTTGCTAAACAGTATGTCAACATCTCCGCAGAAATGTCAATAAACAACGATCCACCATCAAAAATGATCAAAGGCGAGACTGCATCCATAGCAGTTTTGGGGCATTGATCAGTATCTTGTAGATATTGTTAGTTTTATGCACAGAAGTTTATACACAGATATATCAACAAATTTATACTTTTGTACAGAAAAGGAGAAAATGCAACGGACCAGACCGTTGGGAAAATAGTTGTTAAAATTGATTGGACAGTAGGTAGTGTATCGATTAGTACTACGTGAACACCTGTGTATGTCGAAGTTACCCCACTACCCGGCCTGAAGACCATAACTTCTACTAAGGTTAAAAAAGTACTCTTTTATTTTTGAATAAAAATCAAGTGCGTGAAATTTAGAATTCAGTCTGCTCTCAGTTTAAGGTCGTGAGAACCGCGTTTTGTTTTGAGAAAAATTACACTTTTTCACAAGGTTATTGAAGCTACAGAACGAATCGTTACGTAAAGAAGAACTGTTCAGTTTTGATCAGGATTTTATTTTATCCCAATGTATTGCGTAAGTTATCACGCGACAAAACTGTCTTGGCCCTGACGTTTTAAAATAACAACTTATACTGAAGCAATGTTTATAACCGTTACTGTCTTTATAAATGCATGTTTCGACTATCTAAATATGATGTATGCTTACAACCATTTTCATTTACAATTCTGAATGTAAAAAATTCACGAGGTTGAAGGAGGTCCCCAGTTCGGTTCATTGTTATTTAGCATTAGGGTATAGGTGTCGAGTAATGCACAACACAGGTGTTACTTTTATTTAGCATTAAGATATAGGTGTCGAGTAATATGAAAATATTTAGGGGAAATAGTTGTTAAACATGATCGGACACTAGGTAGTCTATCGATTAGTACTACTTGAACACCTGTGTATGACTAACTTTACGCACTAACTGGCCTGAAGACCATAAACTGAGAATAAACTATCAACACTAGCACAGATGATTAAAAAAGTGTTAGTTTATATTTCAATAAAATCAATTATGAATTTAGTTTATAGAATTGTTTTGAAATTTAGAATTGAATCTACTCTCAGTTTATGGTCGTGATACTACTGAAAGTAAATCGAGATCGATGAAAAGGATGTCAAATTAAAGGTTTTGTGAGTTAATGAGAGCGAGGATGGGACAGATCACACCACAGGAGGTCATATCTTTTATTTAGCATTAGGGTATAGGTGTCAAGTAATATTAAAATATCGAGGGGAAATTATAGTTGTTAAAATGATCGGACAATAGGTAGTGTATCGATTAGTACTACGTGAACACCTGTGTATGACTAAGTCACCGCACTACCCGGCCTGAAGACCATAACTTCTACTAAGGTTAAAAAAGTACTCTTTTATTTTTTCAATAAAAATCAAATACGTGAAATTTAGAAGTCAGTCTGCTCTCAGTTTAAGGTAGTGAGGACCGTGTTTTGTTTTGAGAAAAATTACACTTTTTCACAGGGTTATTGAAGCTACAGAACGAATCGTTACGTAAAGAAGAACTGTTCAGTTTTGATCAGGATTTTATTTTATCCCAATGCATTGCTTAAGTTATCATGCGACAAAACTTTCTTGGCCCTGACGTTTTAAAATAACACCTTATACTGAAGCAATGTTTATAACCGTTAATGTCTTTATAAATGCATGTTTTGACCATCTAAAGAAGGTGTATGCTTATCTCACATCTAAAACAATATCAAAGGTGCAAGCAGTAACTCAGGAGCAAGCGGTTGGGAGTTTATTGACAAAAGTTGTTAATTTATAAGTATGCATGTGATGGCTTCAACGATATGAAAGTAAACTGTCCATATCTTTGAAGCAATATTTCATTATCACCTGCATATGGTGTTTATATTTCAACTGATTCGATAATCAAGAGTTTCTTCTGTGCATGGTAAAATGTTTTAGTCGAGACAGGCTACTGACAAACAAGTTGATGGTACAGGGGTTTCAACTGTCTCGTTTAAAGTCAGAATTTCGATATTTCTATGGTCGTTATAACTATCTAGTTTGCCAATACAACCAATCCTTGGGTCAAATGCTGCCTAACGTGTTTCATACCGATTGTTAGGCCGTTCTTGACACACTGATTTTGACTACGGATAACTTTATCTACCTGATCAAGATGTAGGCCTCCCGTCGACAGGGGATGCTTACCCCTCCAAGGCACCTGATTCCACCTCTGGTGTTTATACGAGTTATGTGATGGATTACTGTTCGTTATCTTCTCCTTTCATATTGCAAGTTTTCAAAGGTATCATTTAAACTGAGCATTTCTCTAATCCCGCGGTCGTTATGTACAACATCATATATCCTGATATTATGTTGAATGCTGTGTTACCAACTGTAAGGCCGTTCCATGCATAATGATTTCACTATTGGATTACTCTGTTTACTTGATCAATGTATCTGACTCAACGGGGATTTCTCACCTCAGGTGTTTACATGGGTCTCTCTTTACCCTGCTCTAAATTTTTTCATACTTTACAGAAATAATGAGATTCGTCTGTCAAAATCAGTTGGTATGCAATCACATATTTCGTAATTGGGCTAAGTAAATTTAACCTACACAAACATATCTTGTCCACAAGATGATCACGGAAATTAACGAAGTATTTTATAACCAAAATGAAGATATCTAACACGTCTTTGCTTTTTGAGATTTTCCAGCATTTTTCCTTGGATACATGATTATTCGTTAGGATGCTATATAAAATATACATATACGCTTCAGCATTTTCTTATCATTTTTGAGCAGATCTGTTATCTACGACAATAACCATGATATTGATATTTTTAAACCAGCCTCATTAGTAACAAAGGCAACAATATTCATGTAATGAACAATCTCACTAACTCAGTACACAATCAACACATTTATCATTTATTACACAAATCTCATGAATTGCAATTTACAATTTCTTGAATGCATGAACTACTTTCGTCAGTACAGCAAAGTTCCAGAGAAACCAGAGTAGTGGTCCACGTGGATGAAGCCGTTTTTCCAACCACTAATTACTTTAACATGGTCACCTTTTCTTGCCTTTAAAATGACAGTTCTACTTAACTGCTACCAAGATTTGCCATCGTTATATAAGCAGATCCCACCACAATTTTGTTCAATACAATATGTATCCATGTTGGCTTAGGAGAGAAACAATCGACAACAAACATGTAGGTACCCGCTACAGGACACGTGAACACTCCTGTTCTGTCGTCATATCCGTTTCCATCGTTCGTCAGGATCCCGTCATATATCACCGTGTGGCGTGACCAAGTTTCAGGTTTTTCGATTTAACATAAACAGAAAAACTCACTCGTGGTTTACGTGTTGGAAGAGTACCTAAAAGACAAGCGTAGAGCTTGCGTTTAATATTGAATGAACTCGGATAACATTGCACTAATCATAGTATTCAATATCATATATATCATATCATGGATCGTGTTGGGGTTTTTTCGCCCGTCTTTTGACAGTCCTTATTGTAATATAGACTTTCCAGTTCGTCCGTTTGTCTGCCTATACGCCTGTTAGTTCTTATTTTATATTTAGCACAGTGAGGCATACAACCATCACACTTGTTCAGCTGATGAATCTTGGGGGTGGGTTCGTCGTGATTAAAAACAGTGTGGCCTCATAAGTCATTTTATGCCGCGGTGACCTAGTAGTGACAACGTTTTCCCCGCATGCGGAAGACCGGTGTTCGAATCGAAGCCGCGACAGACCTAAGTCGTTAACACAGGCAGTGACGCTCGGCATCACGTGTAAATGTCAGAGATGACCTTAAAAACAGATGTCCCATGTCGCAGTTGGTGTGGCACGCTAAAGAACCCTCACTGCTCAAGGGCTGTAAGCGCCGAGCAAAGGCCTAAATTTGAAGCCCCTCGCCGATCTTGGTGACGTGTCTATATGCGTGAAAATTTCTCTGGAGAGATGTTAAGCAAGTTACAATCAATCAATCATAAGTGATTTTGGAATTGTATGGCCTGAAATACTATCAGAAATTGCATAATTTATCATGGTGAAATAAACATTCAACAATTCTATGTAGTAACTTAAAGATGAAAGGTGATATCATCAGATATAATTAGAGAAAAGTTATTGTTTTTCAAATTTGAAATGAACATACTGATATTTGCAAGGCGTTGCAAAGGCAAGACCGCAATTCAAAATAATTAAGATTATATCAAGTTCTGATATCAAACAAATAGTGAATCAAGAGACAAACCGAAAGTACTTCACTACCCGGAGTCGATAAAGCGCTACAATTTTGAGTATTTTTATTTCACAATCTGTTTACCTTCACAGTTGATATATAGTAATCCGTTCAGTTGAAAAGTTTTTGAATATAACAAGCATATATATGCTTACTTCTTGGTGTTGAATTAATTTGAATTACAATGAATACATGGGACAAGAATACATGTACCAACATCCAGCGCAAATTACGCCCCTTTTCGGTCATCTTGCGTTAAAGAAATCGCATTTCCCTATGTTCGCTTTTGTCATTTTCTTATCTGTAGTTTTGAAATTCGGTATTTTCCCATCGATTGCAGTCAGCTACACGTATGCACGGGGGAACGGTAGGGCAATACATAAACTTTTATGAAAACTCGCGGCGAAGTGTTAATACGTGTATCGGTTATATAGTGTTGGAGTCTAATGGTCATAGGCTCTATCAACAGGGCAATGATAAAAGAAAATATCTTTGGGATCTAGCTTAGACAGACTAGTCTTTCGGATACGGTTGATCCCTATCGATGTTTATTGTTTTCAACATCCCAGGTTTGGGTATTTCCGATAAAGGTGTTAGTTCCTTTCATTTTCAGAAAAAAAATGATTAATGGTAATAAAAGTATATTACCCGTTGTCGATAACTGGATGAGTTTTTTCAATGCTGTAGAATCCAGTTTGACTGTGGCCTCCGCGTTGTTGTAGATTAAAGACTTTACCGCATTCAGTCCGGTTTCACCCTGTTTGTGTCCTTCAACAACATCAAAAAAATAACGACACAAAAAAGATGATAGGAATAGGGTAACCAGCACGATCTTCATCCTGACGTCAGTTGTGCAAAACTATCTATCTACTCAAATTTATACTTTATTTTGAGCAATATGTTACAACAACAGTCATTTACATGTATATACTTAGGACATAGTGAAGTCACGCAAATAAACGCAGTGCAGAGTATTATATTTCTCCATTACTAATCCAATGAACATATAAATGTTTCTTCTTTTAGTGAAAGGCCTTTATCGCGTATCTGATGCTCCCCAAAGCTTTCTCAATTGTCCATACACACCGAGTTATATCCACCTTCATAGTATAGGAACACTTCTAATATACCGGTCCCCTAAATATAGCACTAAAATAAGTGACATCGGGGTGATTTACTATGTATACACGATCGGTAAAATTGTTAAACCTGCAAAACATTGTTAAATTAAGGTAAGGTTTGCAACATTTATCGCTTGAACTTTGTTTTTAAAAATGCGACTGATATAATCACGTAAGAATGAAAGTCTTCTCTAGTATATCTTTAAAAAGTCTTAATTTTGTCCGAGCAACATCTGCATAACAGCATATCAACATAAAACAGATTTGTTAAGTGTCATTTTTACTACCTTTACGTTAATCCCCCCACGGATCCGCCACTGACCGGGCGATATTATCGCGAAGGATATAGTCGTATGTTCATCTATGTAGACAAACATCAAACAATGGAACAAGATGAGGGGATTTATTTCAAAGATTTAGTATATAAGTAATGAAACACGGAACTTAAGACGAAGCGGGACCGTGGAAAACCCGCGGGGAAATTAAAGATATTGTATTGTATTGAATTTAGAAAAAACAAATAAACAAACAAAACACCCAACATCTAAATTTCTAATAAATGTGACACTGCAATACTTGACGAATAAATATAGATAGAATTTATCATTTTTGGTCTGAAATTGTATTTTGTTCATGAAAATGCTCAATGCACTCTTCAAAAGTTGTATAATTATAAAAGAAAATGACAAATCGCATAAATGAAATAATTCTTTTTAATCTGTTACCATGGAAACAAAGCCCGGTAGGTAGTAATTTTAAATGCTTTCTTAAATGTTTATGATCCAAATATTATGTTTAAAGTGATTTTTTTCTGACGTAGACCTTGTAAAGCTGCTTAATATGCATTATTTTTTGTCATGGCAGCCAATTTAAATTTTATTCGAGATATAAAAAGTGCCATTTTTGTGTTTTAAAAACAAATTCTTTACCAATTAGTATAATCGTATAGATAATACTCTTTTTAACAATTCTTCCAGCTGTTTACCCCATTAGTTTGCCTCGTGTAGTTTTTATACCACTAATATTCCCTTTTGTACAAAGATTTCGGAAATATTAAACATTCCAAAATTAAGCCCATGTGGTCAAAACAAATGACACGGACGATTTTTTTAAAAGTCAAATTCTAAAAGATAAACTCCTACTGAACATATTGATGTGCAACATGACATTGTTCGCTAAATGTCAAAAAGTCGCAAACCTTACCTTAAAGGGACTGGTTCACGATTGTTGATAAAAATATTTTTCATTTTTGATGGAAAACATTAAAAATGTAACTAATTTTATATTGACAGCCAAACTTTTGACCTTCTGAATGCAAGAATAAAAGCAATATTTTAGCCTTAAATCTGTGTTATGTAAATAAAGACTCGAGTATTTTAATGTATACAAAGAAACCAGTGAAATATTAATTTCGCAATATAAAACATCTTAATTCTACATAGTCACAAATTTTAACTTTTAGGTGACACATTTTACCCAAAGAATGCTTGAAATGTGAAAAATATAATAAACTTCGATCAATTTCCATTTCTTTTGAAAATTTCGTAAACAATAACATACTGCAATCTTTGTTTACAAAACAAATCATAAATTCTCTAAAATGAGCTTCTGTGATAATGTATAACCTTTATTTTTATGAGAATTCTTTTAAACACATTAGACAGTAGTTTTTAATCATTAAAAGTCAAAAACAAAATTTTGGGGAAAATCGTGAATCAGTCCCTTTAATTCCAAGTTGGAATTTCCAGTGTAAAATGAAGTTTAAAAATTGTGTTTGTAAATAAAGGTGTTTTTTTTCCATTCGAAATAAAAACAGAATTCAATAAGACGTACTGTTTATATTCCAAAATAGATATAATCTGTTGTTTAAAAAAAATTGTCACGTGTGCATTATTTTACGTAAATCTTCATCATATTCTCGCCACTGATGTTGATGTAAGCAAACCAAGACTCATCTGGAATTGTGATAGGATATTGATACTTACTATTTTATGAAAAATATTTCAGGAAGTAAGGCATTGGAAAAACTGAAAAATAATTATTTTAGCCCATGGACACTCCGAAATGTGGGATGACTCAAACATCCTTGCTTTTATCAATATTTTAATTATCTATATAGTTAACTCAAATGATCATCTTGATATGTTGAGCTTAATTACGCTCAAACGCCGCTGAATTTTCCAATCAATTTTATTACACAAAACATTGGAGAGTTTCACGTCTCAGCATCCGAGGTGAAAATGTGAATAGCGGTGTGTTTCAGTCCGCTTAGCAACGATGTGACTGATCAATACGGGATATCGGAACTATAAAATTTTAAAGCTCTTCCGAAAAGAAATGTTGTTTCTTTTATTTTAACACAAGACAAAACTGAGTCGCTCTCTGACAGATCAGTATTTCAAAAATAGAAGTAGAACAAATCATAGAAAATACAAAAACACACTCATAAACATGCACACAAGATAATAGGCATACCTATACATAAAACACATCACATAAATACATCAATACATTTACAGTAAACGATGATCATATCATAAGAATACTGTCACAACTTACAGTATAATTGCATGTATTTAACAAAGAAATTATTTAAAAGATGAATATAAATCTCCACCAGCTATCCAATATAATAAGTGGAAAAATATTGTTACATCGAGTGAATCGATATGATCTACCCAAGACTGTCCTATCTAACCGTAAAGGTATCAATGTTAGAGTGGGAATTTTGTCGGGGTTCCCAACTTCGTCTAGTGCAAAGGTTAGTAAGACATGCATACTTTATTAGTATTCAGTAAAATTCATTATGATCCGCAGTATTTTGAACTCATGCACGTAGAGTTGAACTAAAATATAATTCATTACCACCTGTACTATACAAAATGTTCACATCTCATTTTCACATATTTAAAAAACTAGTGTGTATTCAATTGGTTATGCACATGAACAGGAATAATGATTCAATTATAGCAAATACAGTTATACTAAATAAATTGCAACTATGACAAGTTAGAAAAATTATGCGTCACTATATGCCAATTACTTCTGGCTAAAGACGATTCATTAATATATGCCTATAGATTATTTTTCAGAATGCGAAAGCGAATACCTTAGAACCAAAAATATGGGTTATCAAGTTAATTTCCTGATGTTTGGTAGCGGAGGACAGCATCAAAATATTTGAAGTGCCGCTTATTTCCTCTACCCTGTGCGAATATTTACTTAGGGACATTTTTCGAGCCATTCTAACAATCGACCGCTACAGAATGATAGCTTGGTTATCATCAATCCCTAGACACTTACAAATAGCAATCCCACTTTTCTTTACATGTGACATACTGATAACCTTATTAACACATTTCTACACCCATAGACGGATACATTACCCGGTAACTTTTTATGTTTTTCGGTGAACCGTAGTGCGCCCCCCAGAAGCTATCGACATTTTAACAACGTAAAAGGTGGGGGTTTTTTCCCGAGGCAGCTGCCTCGGTTGCCTCAATGGAAGCTACGCCACTGTATAATTGAATGTGCTGAAGGATACGTCCCCTAATGATGATGCTGCTTGGACAACTTATTTCCTTACTGAATAACAATTTTCAGACAAATATCAGGACAATCGTCTTTGTGCCCCCCCCCCCCCTCCTTCCACTTTCAAAAACGAACCTTAGTGTTTGACTTGCTATTTTCGATAGTAACGTGTTAAATGAAAAATTGCTCAAGATTTTGCAAAATAAAATAAGGGAAAATGAGGTAGGCTTTCTTTTAAGTCAGCAGGTCATAACAAAAATAAAATATAAGCTCCAGTGAGCTTCAGGACTGACATAAGATATTTACAAAATATGCAGTATTTATTGGTTGCATGGGTAGATACAAGATCTATACACTGTATATATCGTTTAAATTGGCTTTGTAAATGAAAGGTGAAGATAACGAACAGTGATCAATCTCATAACTCCTATAACATGCATAAGTAATACGAAATGGAGGGTGGGTAAACAGAAACCTCTGTATATACCAGAGGTGGGATCAGGTAAACGGAGTTATAAATCTGTAGTAATCAATACCCATGTCGTCCTACCTATGATCAGTTTCTGATTTTCTTTGTTTAGATGGTGGATCTTTCTCTTTTGACACGTCTGCGGAGGTATTGACATACTGTTTCTAGCAAGTGTTGGAGCGGATAAGATAAATGCAGTTATTGAAATTATAAAATAGGTCATCCAGTACTCTGTAATTGCGGTCTATGATACGTTTGTGGAGCTATATTCAAAATTTTAAAAGCTCCAGCCTTTTATTCTGGTCCTCCACACCATGCCCTTTGATTTCGTGTACAGAGTAATGGCAGCTATGGATTACGCTTTGAAGACCTCTGCCATTTTTTAGTTCTGAGCGAAATTGACATTACTGGGAATAATTTCTTCCCAATAGACAAGAAACTGGTCGCATCATCAATTACATGGACTTAGTCACTAGTACATGTATGCATGAAGCAAACTTTCAATATCATATTGTAAAAACACCATGTGACCTCACAGATACGGGGTCTTCATTATAACAGCCATATATTATATTTTCGTATTCAATTTTCTCCTTCCAATCACTTTTGTGATATTTTGTACATTTTGAACTACTGATATTTTTAATATATTTGTTCAGTGCATACTATCTATTCAAGATATATTACTGGATTCGGGTACTCTTCACACAATTGCTCTAAAAAATATATAGTTTCATTCATGATCAGCAGATACAGGATTACAACAAATGTATAGAATATCGATGTGTATGTAATACGTGGGAGAAAACAAAATTAAAGTCAATTTTTTTAAGAAAACTCACTTTCCCCCCAGAAATGTATATAAGAAGTGTTCATATTCCTACGCTAGCTGACTCCTCAGTCTTTTCATGAAATATAGGTAATTCTTCGATTGAAATTTTTTTCACGATTGATTATACTATTGCAACATTTATATTACTTTGATGAATATTGTTCGTTAATTATCATACAATTTCTTCTGAGAGAGAATGTTAATCATTAATTTATGTGGGGTTTTCCCGTTGTTTAATGACGGAATGCGTATACAACACTCAACACCTGGATTCGGACCACAATTAAAAGGTGAAGGTCACCAGTCTGAAGATATTTGCAATGTATTCAGTGTGACATATACATGTCTATTTATTTTTTTTAAGGGTTTCTTTGCTGTTAAGGTTATACCATACACAAAATTTGGAGAAAGTGTAGATTACATCAATCCTTCTTGTTTTTGCCATTCTAAAGTTCGCATTAATTTGTTACATGGTAAAAATTAGAGTACAATTGTATTTATTCCGAGAGATTTCAATTTTTTCATGTCTTTGTTTTGAATTTCCATACAGATATAAAAGGAAAAATGTGGGAAGAATGATGAAATAAGACTGGTTTGATAGGGAAATTTTGTGATAAAAATGATAATTTTTAGCAAAAATTAAGCCTGCACAAAGTATGTGCCCCAATAAGTTGTATTAATAGGTATACGCATTCTCATGTAGTATTTTTAAAGCTATACTTTTCTGCTGTAATTTAATAAATTTGCTAATCCCCAACTTCTATGATTTCCTTCTTTATCATTCAACAAAAAAAGCATAAATATATTTGTACCGTATTTGTGCCATCTATCCATTTTTTCATATGTCTTGCAAGCACCGGTGTGTGCACTGTTTGCTAGTGACGAAAGACTGGTGACGGTATTTGCTACGGACATGAAGGACTATACACCAGTTTCATAACAAGTGCAGTCTTTTCTTAGAGATCAGCTGAGCATAGTGAAAATTCAAGTAAATTAAAAGTCGAATATATTGGATATGGGGTAACCCATATCTATTCTTGTTATAACTAGCATTACACATTGTTACGATTTGTATTACCTATAGGAGTTATGCGATTGAAAACTGTTCGTTATCTTCACCTTTCATTAATGCAATATATTGCTAGTTTTATGCAGAGAGGAATGACAATGAATATATAGACCGAAGTTACTTGTATATATTGAATAGCGTTTTAGCTTATTCTTCATCAGATTGTGTCGTGATCTAAAGCTCGCGAGATTTTGTCTGTTGATGCCCAGATTTAGGACCCTTTTTGCCAATGCGGTGGTTGGGAATAGACAGGGACGATTCTTCTAAATGTACACTTGAGTACTTGTATATGTACACTTTAGCACATGCATAAATAAGAACTCGATAGAACCGCTCATCCCGATGAACGTATATACTGACCAATGAGAAATGAAATTTTGTTTCGGTACTTCTTTAACGGGGATTTTGCTCAGACTTTCGTTCCCATAACCCATATTTCAATGATAATTACACAATTTTTCATAACGTTTGATATTTCATTTATTTGTAGAACAATTCAATAAAAACAAATTGATAACATATTTCAAATTAAAAATACTCCATATTGTATGCTAGATTTTAATAAAGAAATTGATACTACGGTTCTTCATGAATAAATAAACAAAAGTAGTTTTAAAATGCAGCTTGTCTTTTTATACATTTTGTTTCCAAAACAAGCAGAGTGTTGACGACGTGAAAGTCTTTTCAGCATACCACTTGATATTTTTTTCCAGTCTACGGACGTCATTGCTTTATTTTTGACCACATCTAAATTAGGCGCGCGGAATGCTTATATTATACAATGAAGACCAATTGAAGATATCCGAAAGTAAAATTAGTCAAAAAGGAACCTATAACTTCAACTTATCCATTTGATCTGGGATGAAATCAGATAGTTTACTTAACTGAGTTAATATATAACAAAACCATAGATATATTGACGATACTAGTTTGGAAACAAAACAAATCTTAGTTAAACTGAACGTAGGGTATTCAAAAACATTTTCACATTTTAAATACTAAATATTTAGTAATTAAGCCCACTGGTTATTTCCATTTGATTGTAATCCGCTGTGTAGAAATCACCTATTAAATATAGCTAAACATCAGCTGCTGGAAGCTGCCATTTTGCAGGATAAAGTTATCGCTTTTTAAGTTATTTCCCACATTACCATCTGCTGATGACGTATACCGGGCTATTGCCTCTCAGTGAAGTCAGAAATGAGCCTTATTATGATGAGGAGGACTTATTAACAGCTTCAAATGAACACAGTATGGATCGAAAGTGGGATATTTTTGTCACCATTCATGTCTTCATTGAGCTGAAAATATGAAAAGGAAATCAAACCATTACTTTATAACTTTAGTAATGAATTTTCATGAAAATACATGTACATCTATTTCACACAACAAAGAGGTTTTTTTTTTCATGGTAGTTTTCTCTCTTTCTGATTTATTAGTACATGTACGTCTGTTTACAAGAGAATGGGGGGCTCCGTGGCCGAATGGTTAAAGCATCGCGCTCAAAATTTCACGGCCTCTCACCTCTGCCCGGCGCGAGTTCGAATCCGCTCGCGCCGCCGGTAAGTGAGAAAGTTTCCCAGTTTACTTTCGGAGGGTCGTTGGTCTCTTCCCAGGTACATTGTATCTGGGTTGTCTATTTCACCAATAAAAGCTGGGAGACACCAAATAACTGTAAAATTGTTGAGTGTGGCGGAAAACAGCAAACAATCAATCAATCAGTACAAGAGAATGTTGCGATGCCAACCTGTATACAACACAATACAGTTGATTAGCACTACACCCCTGCAGTAATCGCCACGTAAATATCAAGACTTGAAAGATTCACTGCACAGGGGGGAATTGAAATAACCAAGTTACCTGTTTCCTTAGATATTGATAGTCCAGATTGGTCAATGGGTTCTGCACATGAGTTTTCAATAGTTTCCAAAAGAAAATGGATTAGCTGAAAAATGAAAAATACTCATAATGACTAATTAATCATAGTATATACTATACTTCATATATACTATACTTCATTTGTTTAATTGTACATTTTCAATTGCTTTAAAAACAATAGCTTAATACAAAATGTGATACATGTAGTGCTGTAATGATTTTTGAAAGTATTATCCTGCTTTTCCTTTTCCTCATCTTTCTGAGCTGTTTTTTTTTTCATCGTCTTAGGCTTGCTGCCATCAAATCTTATAGTTACTATATCTTCTTTTTAATAGTTTTTGGTGTGTATCCCATTATCTTAACTTAAATAGAAATTAATTTAACTTTGAATATTTAAAAAGCAGTATTTATCCATCCCTTCATATTTAACCTGTACAAAATGTTCATCAGATAAGGATATTAAAATAAACTGAATTAGATTAAATTAGAAATTTGATATATATAAGTAAAATTTGTTGTAAATAAGAAGTATTAGTATTTACCGAGTAAAAAGCAAATATAATTGGTACTTACCCTGGTATCCTCTTTAAGAAAATCTTTTTCAAAATAACGTTCAGAAACAAATGATTCATTTCTAAGGTTATGGACCCAATTCTTGCAAGATGTTCATAATTTTGGGGGAGATCTGGGATGCTAAAAGGTAGATACATACATTCCTTTTCCTTTGACCACAGGGCAAATGTTTGCTTGAACTCCCGCCATTTAGATCATACATGTAAATACTCTGTAACCCATTTACTGCTATAGGCACAGCAGTTGTAATGAATTGCCGCATACACGTCATCAGCAACCATGATAAGAGATTCTCCCATTCAGCTCAGTTTTCAGTGTAAATGACAGATTAAATCGAATTTCCAAACATGAATTATGAAGAACTACTCTAACATTCGGTGAAAGTGTAAATCCACATATTCAGGCCGAGTCTAATCTCGTCTGTTATTACAATTGTACATATGCAGAAATCGGAATCAGGACCCCCATAGCTTAATGCGAAAAGGGGAGTTACAACGTGTAGTTTGGAGACAACAGGGACCCTTACGATGTGTCATGGTATTTCAACACGGGAATATGTGTACAAGTACTCCAAAAATTAGTTACTACCTTCAAATGATATGAACCGTTGTTTTAAATCCAGTAATGGTTAGTCACCGACCCTTGTGTCTGTAAAACATTCCACAACAATCTGATGTTTCTTATTTTATTCGTCGTATTTCTTCCATGTGCATTATGTATACATGCTGTAGCATTAATATCCAATTGCATTTTTCCGTATTACATTTTATCAATAGATAATTGGCACGCGATGAATCCGCGTCTAGACCCGTGGGTATATGGGTTAAAATAGGTCATCAGCACACCTTGTTTGTCGTAAGAGGCGACTAAATGCGGTGGTCCGTCGGATGAGATCGTAAAAACCGAGATTCCGGGTCACAGCAGGTGGGACACGATAAAGATTCCTCCCTGCTCAATTGCCATAAGATCTGAAAAAAGGTTTAAATTTTGCAGCCCTTCACCGGCAGTGGTGACGTCTCCATATGAGTGAACTAGTCTCGAGAGGGATGTTAAACAATATTCAATCAATCAATAAATCAATATCCGCGTCTATTTCATAAGCTGTGTATCTTCACTGCAAATACTTGGATTCACCTTGCATACAGGTAGTTGCATGTAAAACAAAAAGTATATGTTGAGGAAATCCGCATTGGTAAACCGGAAATGCTGATACCGACCACGGAGATAACTACTATATAGAAGAATTTATGTCAGGTTTAAACCTAGTAAAAGAATCTACGAAAATCTATGATTTCTCAGAACAAATGCACCACCTTTTCTCCTTAATCATCAAAGAGGTTTATTTGTTGGATGAAAGGTGAAGATAACGAAAAGTGATCTATCTCATAACTCCTATCTGTAATACAAAATATATAGTTGGACAAACACATATCCCCGGACAAACCAGAGGCGGGATAAGACGCCCAGGAAGAGCAAGCGTCCCCTGTCGAACGGTCACATCTGCCATGCACCCCATATCTTGATCAGGTAAAAGGTGTTATCCGTACTCAAAATCAGTGTGCCAAGAACGGCCTAACTATCGCTATGAAACACGTCAGTCAGCATTTGACCCAAGAGAGAGAGAGAGAGAGAGAGAGAGAGAGAGAGAGATACCGCCGTGGTGGCCGAGATGTTACAGCGTTCGCCCCGCATGCGGAAGGCCGTGGTTCGAATCCCGGGCGCGACAGACCTAAGTCGTTAAAAGAGGTAGTGACAGTTCCATCGCCAAACGCTCGGCATCAGGTGTGAATGTCTCGGGTCCTCGGAGATGACCTTATGAACGGATGACCCGTGTCGTTGTATGTGTGGCACGCTAAAGAACCCTCACTGCTCAAAGGTCGTAAGAACCGAGCATAGGCCTAAATTTGAAGCCCTTCACCGATCTTGGTGACTTCTCCATAGAAGTGAAAAATTCTCGAGCGAGATGTTAATCAAGATTCAATCAACCAATAGACAAACACAATCTCCTGGATATAACAGAGGTAGGATCAGGTGCCTAGGAGGAGTAAGCATTGAGTCAGTTGAGATATATAAACACCATATGCAAGTGATAATGGAATATTGCTACATAAATATGGGAAATTGATGATGGAGAAACTGAAATCATCGCGTTTGTCATACTGTTGAGTTGTCAGTTTGCCGTTAATAAATAAAATGTGAATGAAATTTGTTATTCTTTATTATTCTTTTTTTTAAATATATGCTCAATAGCCCATTTCCTTACACAGTGCTGAACCATAGGGGTGGGGTGCACATACATAATATATAACCTGGCCCATGTTCAGCTGGTTCTATACCAAATGGCTGCTCGTGGTTTTGTAAACAAATCTATATAATATCTTAAAGATCTTCAATAAAATATGTTCAAAACAAATCTTAAAGAGTCAGTACAAACCTCTTGGCTTTCCTTAAAGTTGATATGAGCAATGTGGCTAGGACAAGGGTGTTTTCTATTAGTTCAGCTTCAGAGAATGTAGCAATCACTTTAATTTTCTGCACTGTTCTGCTGCTCGTAGTTTTCTAAACAAGTGACATCGTTTCCTCTGCGTGAACGTTTTTTTTTTCCAGGTTTGGGAAAAGTCGAACTTTGACATCATCCAAAGTAGACATTCGTCTCTTTCTATCCATTATCTGATTTGCGATCGCAAAAGCTATATCTTGTCAAAGACAGTTTTGTTACCAGTGTGAACAATATCAACCCGAAGTACCCTTGAGGAACATATTGTTCATATCACCTGACCAGCATGGCTAACTATGAAAATTTCCGGGTGTTCGGATGAACTCCAAACATTACTATTCAAAGATGAAGGTGCAAGTAAAATAGCAATATCAGTTTTGCGATGGCGCGAGTGACCTGATCAGAAAACCATAAATTTAATGCAATGTTTACTGAAAATCTACAAAACGGGTAACTAAAACCTTTTGTATACAAGGGCATCAGTCAGACGTTAATTAATTGCATAAAAATAATTTATCTTGAAATCAAGTCATGTGAATGAAATTGAAAATGAATCATTGCCGCTTGGCTACATGCGTCGTGTAGGCAGACGTCTACTTATGTTTTGAAATGATGTAAAATCATGTGAATTTCAAGAACGTTTGCACATGATTCATACATGTAGTCGTTTATGCCCTGGAGAGAATGGTCCACTTATTCATGCATAAAGTTTTAGGTGAGGACCTCTGCTATAAACATAAGTCAAGCAATATGATATGTGTTGAATAAAACTCTACTCACGTGAAACACGAACTTCTGTTTTAAAAATAAATCTGCAAGACCATTCCAATGCTAGAAATGAATGGCTCATTATTTCATCGACTGCAATTGTGACGTCATGTGTTTTAGATGACTAGTGTATGGAGTGTTATTTCCTTTGGTTTTTCAACATAGACCATTTAAGAGAAAAAAATCACAAAGCTGGATATGTTCTATTATTATCAGATCATTTCATTTGTATGAATTTATGCAAGCACCTGCTAATGCTACGTCTCGATAACTACCAATTTATTGAAGATCCATGTCATCATGTAACTGAATTTTAAGGTGGCGCTGTAAATTTGACAAAGTGTAAAATCATGCTCAATTCCTTAAGGTAAAGTTTACAACAACAGGTAGATAACTCTTCATAAACTTCAGTGCACTTCGCTCTTCATGACCCCATAATGCAAAAATGCGTCACGGCATTGTTGTATCGTGGAAAAATGTCATAATATTTGTTTGTTATATACTACCGCTGCCAAGTGTCAAGCGGCGTATGTGTGAACCTCCATGACAAAATAGTAATAATGTTCCTCAAATGATAATTTATAAATTATTTTCTTTGATACTATAAAAGTCTACTTGTGAATATAGTATGCGTTACAGTTAATTTCCATTTCATGTTGTGACACTGGAATCGCCCCTAATGGGCACCGGCATTTGGAATACATGGAAAAAGTCAGTTGTTGGTAAACAATGACATTTCTCTGGTAAAAGATGATGATCGGTACAGGTTGCTGATATTTTGTGTGAAACCATGAGATGATCACATATTATTTCTGTGTTATATTTTGCTAGGGAAAGTAGGGTTTATTTTGATGCCGTTATAATTGTTTGTTAATAGTATCCTCAAATTTGACATGGTTCAACATTAACGATGTTAGGAATTTTTATGATTTTCACAAACATTTTTTTTTTCAAAAATAAACCTGACCATGCTTTACCTCTTTAATTACATGCACTTTATATTACAATGCTATGACATCAAATTGCGCCGATCGAGCGATTTATCGCATGAACTTTGAAATGTAAAAAACGCAAGTGATATCATCACGGAAGAATAAAAGAGGGGTCCTCTCTAGTATATCTTAAAATAGTCTTAATTTTGTCTGAGGAACATCTGCATAACGGCATGGATCTTGTCGACATAAAACAAAGGAGTAGGTATGGTTTTGGCCAAATTCTGCCCGGCGTTTATGGAGGAAAATTATTTTGCGTTTCAGATATTTTCCTGTCAAATTCCTAAAAGAGTAACTTATAGTAACTCTCAAAAGCATATAGAAATCAACTAATCTACGCACATGCGTAGTACATAATCAAATAGAGTAAGGGGTTTCAGACTATTTGTGGTGTTTTCAAGGTTTTTGTATTGATAAACTTGTGAAATTGAACACGTCTTCCCTCGTCGCCCGGAATAATTTTTATATGGATTAAAAATTTACTAAATAACTCACAATTTTTCTTAGTTTCATCCCGGGCGACGATGGAAGAGGGGTTAAAATATCAGTTGAAAGATGCTAACAAATTCGCCATCATGACGCAATTTGCGTTGATCGTGGCGGTTGAAGAGGAAACGAGAATCATTTGAGTAGTAAACATATTTTCAAATAATATATGCTCATATAGTTATTTATTTAAACACTTTGGCATTTATTAAAATCATCATAATAATAATAAAAATCCGGATAAAATTAAGCCTATCTTACAGACCGGATGCCATTTTTGTTGTTATGACTATAGTGTAAACAGAACGGTGTATAAATAGCACCAACCGAGGATTCGTGAAAATTCATGTTACATACCAGGCAAACTACATTTAGATAGTTTATATAACGATGGACGATTCTTTTGATAAATAATATATTCCTTGAAGATTCAAGCATTATTTTTTACCATTCACATTCATTTGATTAAATGGGAAACGGCATGTGGTATATTACATGTAACAGCAGACGACAATATCCACCTATGTACGTACGTACACCAGTGACGTATTTAGTGTGAGTGTAACATTTTATATTTTTCAAAGACAACAATTTATTTGTCAGAAAGTTTACAATGGTTATTCACGAATATAAAATTTTACTCACACTATCTATAAATATACCCCGCCTTGATGGCCGAGCTGGTCGAGCGGTTAGAGCGTTCGCCCCGCATGCGGAAGGCCCGGGGTTCGAATCCCGGCCGCGACATACCTAAGTCGTTAAAACAGGTAGTGGCATTCCATCGCCAAACGCTCGGAATCAGGTGTGAATGTCACGGGTCCTCGGAGATGACCTCAAAAACGGATGACAGGTGTCACAAATATGGCACTGGGGGTCTTCAGTGTTCTGCTATATCTGCAATGGTTACAAAACTATTTCATTGTTTGGGGAACACTAATTCACTTTCATTTTTGAAAACACAATACAAAACAAAAAAAGTTTCTGTAGCTAAGATAGGGATTAATATACATTTCTTGCAAGGCACTTTTCACTTGCATTAGTCCTAGAAGGAATATATGCTACTCATTAAAATTATTTTTAAATGGTATGATTGAGGTGTCTGAAAGATAATTTGCTCCATATGTGTTACTCGTATTACGATATGTATTTTAATTTACAATGATTGAAATAGATTATAGGCGCATAAATCGTTTTTCAAAAAAAAGGGGTGGGTGGGTGTTGACTTCTCGAAAACATTGACAAACACAAAAATAGGGATTTTGGTATCATTGGTCAATGGAGTGGGTTGATTACATGTATCCAATGTATCACTTACAATTACATTTCATCTATCTTTATCTATTACTATGAAATGCAGTCCGAGGGAGGGGGTTACACAAAGCGAATACACAACATATGGATATATACAAATATAATATTGAGACTCGCAGTATTGAGCATTCCGTTAAAATTTTGTTTTTCTCTATTCGAGATAAATATACGATGTATGTATATACTTGCATAATGAGAAAATGCTGTTTATATTTGAATGGGTTTTTTTTATCATGGGGTAGGGGTTGGTTAGCAAGTCTTAAGTTTTATTTCTCTTGTATAAACTATCGAATGATTTTTGTATTTTACAACTTTTAAGAGGGTTTCTTTGGACAAAAGTGGATACAATGACACTAAATTGCGCAAACCAAGTGTTGGGTGTACCAGCTTTGTATCGCTCAGTTGTACAGTACCGAACACATTGACGATTTTTGTTTGGAGAAATCTGAACCTGATAGTGGTGAGTGAGAGTGTGTGTGAATATGTGTATGAGAGTCGGTCTGTTTGAGGCATGGTAGATTTATGAGAGAGAGTGAGAGAGAGAGAGAGAGAGAGAGAGAGAGAGAGAGAGAGAGAGAGAGAGAGAGAGAGAGAGAGCGGTATTTTGACTTAAAAAGATTTTCATGTTTTGTTTGTTTATTTTACGTCCTTTCGAGAACTTTTCACTCAAATTGAGAAATCATTACCTGTATGTGAAGTACCACATATAAAACCTATGCTTAGCACTTAAGGCCATAGCATTGCTTTTTTCAACGTGCCAACACCTGTTGTGACACGGGACCTCCCTTTTTTAGGTCACGAAAAGCTGAAGATATCGAATAGTGATCAATTTGCGTAATTTCTATAAAGAATACAAAATATAAAGAGTAGGACAAACACGGACCCCTGGACACAGTCGAGGTGGCATCAGGTGCCTATCTGAAAGACCCGTGATTCTCACTTTTGTCGAAGAGTACATGGGAGAACTCTCATATATTACGTCAAAATTAACGTCAAATTTGGTGACGTCGTCAGGTTAATATATAGTTTTCTGTTGAATATATTACAGTTACTATTGTAGATAAAGAATAACAATGGTCATTTTCATAAATGGCACGTTCTCAAATACCAGATTTAGTATTTTGGTGAATTTCCTTGACAGGGCAGATTTTGGCTAAAACCGTACCTTGTTCTTTGTTAAGTGTCATTTTTACTAACTTTACGTTAATTCGCCCAACCCCTTTTAGATCCGCCACTGACCGGACTTTATATTGTCGCGAAGGTTACAGTCGTATGTTCAACTATATAAAAAAAGTATCAAGCAATGGAACAAAAAGAGGGAATTTATTTCAAAGATACAATATATAAGACAGGTTTAGACTGATGAAACACGGAATTTGTGAAGAAGCGGGACAGCGGAAAACCCACCGGGAAATTGAAGATATTGTATTGAATTGAGAAAGAAGAAAAAAGAAAGAAAAAAACTTAATTTCTAATAAATGTAATACTATAATATTTGACAAATGAATATAGGTATCATTTATCATTTTTGGTCTGGAATTGTATTTTGCTCAATGCACTCTTCCAAAGTTGTACATTTACAAAACAAAGTTACGAATCGCATAAATCAAATGATTTTTTTATCTGTTACTTTGGAAACAAAGCCCGGTGGGTAGTAGTTTTAAATGTTTTCTTAAATGTTTATGGTCCAAATATTATGTTGAAAGTGATTTTTTTACGTAGACCTTGTAAAGCTGCTCAATATGCATTTTTATTGCCATGGCAAACAGATCAAATTTCATTCAAAATTTAAAAAGTGCTATTTTTTTGTGTTTTAAAATATTTTTTTCTACAAATTAGTATAATCTTATAGATAATACTCTTTCTCAAAATTCTACCAGCTTTTTACCTCGCAAGTTTGCCTTGTGTAGTTTTTATACCGCTAGTATTCCCTTTTGTACAAAGATCCCGAACATGTAAAACACCTCAAAATTAAGCCCATCTGGTCAAAAAACGACCCGGGCAAGTTTTTTGAAAAGTCAAGTTTTAAAAGATTAATTCCTACTGAACATACTGATATGCACCATGACCTTATTCGGTACAGGTCAAAATGTCGCAAACCCTACCTTAATTGACAACGAAGACTTAAAACATTGCATGCTCATCAATAAAGATCGGATTGCAATCATATTATTCTCCTGAATCAAAATGTCATTCTGTTATTTTGTATAAAAACATCGCATTTCAAAAACAAAGATGTTTCTATCAATTTCAAAAAATATTGCAAAATTTTAATTTAATACAGTCCTTTATTATTGCTTTGAATGTATGTTTTATTGTGTGTTGGATATACAAAATTAAAGGCATTGGAAACAGGTTCCTGCAACATCAAAAGTAAAGATAACGAACAGTGATAAATATCATAATCTCACTTAAAATGGACTCAAGATCTATTTAATTAAACTTGATTTCGCTGTTAGTATCATCGCATCATTAGCAACATAAATCACTCAATACATAGAATATATACATAATCCTGCCTTCTAACAATACAGATAAAAAAATCTAATAGAAGTAATGGAAATAAATAGCCTTTTTGCACTTGATATCAAATTAGAAAGTAAAATTTTAGGAGACTTGAACTTGAAATAAGTTCGAATACATAACTGAACATAATGAGTAATGTCAATTTCTAAAAATTTCATATGATTGTCAAAGTCTTGTCTTACTATTTCAAATGGAACTAAAAAAGTGAGGGTTTGAGATCAAAATTTTTAGTTATTAGTGAAAATACTGAATGTTGATTTAAAATTTCGAGCAAATCGATTTAAACTTTTCTAAGAATTGGTGTTCTGTTTGTAAAAACATAGCAGCCAAATTTGATAGATTGCAACATTTGATCTAGTTCCAAGTCTCAACTACTTGGATAAAAAATTACAAACCTGAAATCCTTCTGCCAAAAAATATAGTTACTATCAAACCCTTTAAAGATTTGAATTGACACACAATTTTCAATTGGATATGATTCAGTAATAGATGTGTAATATGTTGGTACCAATGGGATCAGTATTGAATCACTAGATACACTGTACTTATTTGTAGCATCCTGCGCAGTTGTGCTCAAAAGCTCAGGAGCCAACTTCCTTAAAATTTCTTAATCTCATTAACTCAGTATACAATCTCATCCTTTATTACAGAAATCTCATGACTTGCAATTTACAATTTCTTATCTGTATCAATTCTTCAGTACAGTAGAGTTCCAGAGAAACCAGAGTAGTGGCCCTGGTGGATGAAGCCGCCTTTCTCAACATTAACTACCTTAACGTGGTCACCTTTTCCTGCTTTTAAAATGACGGTTCTACTAAACTGTTGATAAGATGTTATTTCTTTAGTTGATATATAAGCAGACCCAACCACATTCTTGTTCAGTATAATCTGTATCCATGTTGGCTTAATAGAGAGACAATCGACAACAAACATGTAGGTACCCGTTGCAGGACACGTGAAGATTCCTGATCTGTCGTCATATCCTTTTCCATCATTCGTCAGGATTCCGTCGTATATCGCCGTCTGACCTTTTCCAAGTGTCAGGTGTTTCGATTTAACATAAACAGAAAAACTCACTCGTGGTTTGTGTCTTGAAAGAGTACCTGAAAGAAAAGTAAATTTCACGTTTATGACTTGAAGGAACTCTCACAATGTTGCACTATGCATATCTTTCAGCAAAATGGCTATGGGTCCGCCTTTAGACATGCCTTGTTGCGTTATGAGCATTCCAGTCCATCCGTTTGTATGTATATCCTTCATTTTAACATTATCTTTAGTGCAGTGAGGCATAGAACCGTCAAACTTGGTCGGCTGATCAATCTTGGGGGTAAGGGTGATCATTATCTAAATGTTGGTAGGTGTGGACTCATTTTGGAATTATATGGCTTTAAACATTATCAGAAGTTGAGAAAATGATCTATGGGATATAACATATAAACAACTTTATCTAATAGCTTCTAAATATCATCAGAAAAACCTTACAGTTTTTCAAATTTGCAATACATATATTGATATTTGCAAAGCGTTGCAAATACAAAACCACGACTTTAAACACGATATAAGATAACATCAAACTCTGCTATAAAGATAGTGAATCAAGAAGCAAACCTAAAGTAATCCACCACATGTACCCCGGAGTCGATAAAGCGCTACAAATGTGTTTCACAAATATTCTTTACCTCTGCAATAACGTTTGGCAGATATGTAGGAATCCGTTCAGTTGAAAAGCTTTTAGATTTATATCACAAGCATATTCATTGTATGATTACTTCTTGACGTTGAATTAAATTGGATTACAACAATAGTAAGAGTACATGGGATAAAATACATGTATCAACACTTAGTTACGTCCATTGGCTGTCTTAAGAAATCATATTTCCTACGTTTGCCTTTGTATTTTTCTTATCTCTGGCTTTGAAATGTTGTATTTTCCCAATAAATTGTAGTACACCACAATGCTGCCCAAGGATAGAGCAACACTTAAACGTATATAAAAAAAATCAATAATTAGCTATAATTCACAGTAAATATCTCATACATATGATAGGGTAAATAAAGAAAACACATGGCATATGAGTGAACCCGCAAAGAGACGTAACTCGCGGTGAAGCGTCAGCTATAATTGTTTTCGGGTCAAAGGCTATATCAACAGGGCACCGATAAAAGAAACCATCTCTGGAATCTAGTTTAAACTGATTTTTGCTTTCATCTCTACAAATAAAATTCTAATGGTATGGAAATAACCCATGCTGAACTTTGTGTCAAAAGTTTAAAGATCAAGTAAAGTGGAGAAACCATATATATGGAAGATATTTAAGAAAAAAGATATATATTTATATATATATAAAGAGAGAGAGAGAGAGAGAGAGAGAGAGAGAGAGAGAGAGAGAGAGAGAGAGAGAGAGAGAGAGAGATTTTCACCCGGGTTAGATGTTTTAGTTTTCAGCCTACCTTGATTTGGGTATTTCCGGTAAAGATATTCGTCATTTTGTGGCCATTCTAGTCATTTTGAGAACAATGAATAATGATAATAAGAATACCTTACCCGTTGTCGATAACTGAATGAGTTTTTGCAGTGCTGTAGAATCCAGTTTGACTGTGGCCTCCGCGTTGTTGTAGATCAAAGACTTTAAGGTTTTCAGTCTGGTATCTCCCTGTTTGTCTCCTTCAACAAAACCAAACAAAAAAAGAAACACAAAAGATGATAGGAATAGTGAACCAAGCATGACGTTAGTGTGTCACCAACTGTATAAAAATACACTGGGGATAAAGGATGTTTAAGTATTGTTCAATTTATAAATGATTTTGTGCAATATGTTACAGTCAATTGGATACTTAGATGGTAAATACGTCAACCCAGTGAATGGGGTGCCGTATATCATATCATTAGTGACTGACATTTATATATGTATACCCAGGTTCTATGGTGGGACTTTATATACTTTAAGCCGGGAGAGTTTTTTCTCATGCCACAGCAGCCACAACTGCTGTGAAATGGGGCCAAGCTTTTTGCGAGCTCATCCAAAGGACCGCAATAAAATGCCCGAAAAGTTTTAAGTACTAGTATTAGACCAGGCTTTAACTTTGCAATGAAGAAACGCTGACGATTTAATTGTCCTTTTAACAAAATGTTCAGACATATACTTCTCAGAATTCAAAAGATTTATATGCAACACTTCTTATTCAAGTTCTTTGTCTGATAATATTGTCTCGAAACCACCATTTCTTTGGGGGGGTGGGGTGTTATAGGCGTATTGAAAAACAATAGACAACTAAAATTAAAATCACAATGAAAGCATGTGATATAATCAGACATGTAGTATCGGTTAAAAGGAGATGAGAAGTTGACTTCATAATATTGCCTGAACATTCTTAACAAGTAAATTTTCAAAAATCCGACGCTCGAAAGGGAAGGCGGCAAGGGTAATCTTTCAGTTCCGTTCATCGGTTAAGTTTTACATTTCCATTTAGGATAATGCTGACTTGTTAAAGGGGGGATCGGTTTATGTATAGATCTATGTCTGCACGTAAAAACAACCATCTTTACCTGAAATAAAACGAGGGGAACACCATTGTTGCTACGTACCTGATGACTGGTTTGTGCTCATTTGAGTGATTGAAGTGCAAGAAGGTCTGCTTTGATTCGAACTTATTTTATTGATGAAATAAAAAAGACTGGTAACAAGTTTTAACAACTTACAAGTCCCTCTCCTAAAATATTACAATATGCCATGCAAGGTAATAATTAACATGTAAAATGTACAATGATTAAACGAATATACAAGATGATCTGTAAGTTGATACGCACAAAATTTAACTTTCAAAAGATTGAATCACACTCGAAAACATATTGCACTAGAGATACCAATTTGAAATGTTCTGTTTATTGGTACCTGATGTGCATTTCGCAACAAGTAGATTTATTCAGTGTGAAAAGATAAATTGATAATGTACATTGTGCAAATTGCACGTATGTTTTAGGCCTATCTTATTGCATGTGTTTTGTGTTTTGGTTATCAAAAATATTAGCAAAATTCAATATTGATAATGAATGCGTGGGGTCAGTTTTTAAATCGAGACAAGCTACTGACAAACAAATTGACGGTAATGGGGTTTCAACAGTCTGGATTGAAGTTAGCATTTCGGAAACCCTTTGGTCGTTACAACGATCTAGTTCGTCCATACAACCTATCATTGGGTCAAATGCTGTCTGACGTGTTTCATACCGATTGTTAGACCATTCTTGACACACTGATTTTTACCACGGATAACTCCGTTTACCTGATCAGGATATAGGGTTCACGGCGGGTGGGACCAGTAGACAGGGAATACTTACTCCTCGTATGCACCTTGTATGTTGTATCCAGGACCCCGTGTTTGCCCAACTCCATATTTTGTATTGCTTGTAGAAGTTGATCACTGTTCGTTATCTTCACCTAGAATAGGTTAGATAAGGAATATATTTTGATTCCAGCTAACAAAGCTTTTGACAACGTTGTCTTTGTAAGGTTCATTATTACAACTGTATTTTAAACGAACTTGGAATTAATACCAATTTTGGTAATCGTAGGTATATTCCAAATGTCCTTTCAAAAGATCAAATTCTTCAAGACATGCTTCAGTTTTTGACACATTTAACACAGTCCATGGGTCAAATGAATATGAGTTACCATACATATACTAAATTCCTAAACTTCATAAAAAACATCCTTACAAAAATACATCGCTGGATCCAGTAAGTCCTTTAATAAGGCCCTATCTTTGCTCCTCACCATAATATTACCAGCTGTGAAGGAGGAACTTCAATTTTTATATGCGACTACATATGCCAGACGTTATGAAAATCAAAAGTGGATTTTTAAAAAATCTAAAGAACTTTAGGAAAACTTCAAATCGCTAAACTTTTCTCAAGTCAACAACATCAAAACCTATGATTTTTCAAAACTTTACACGACCACTCCTCACGATGAATTGAAGACTAGACTTTTCGACATCATAAACAGTTGTTTCTTCAACAAAAATGGAAAACGGAAAGATTCCTAGCTAGTGATCAGTCACCCAGAAAATTACCTTGTTAAACGCCACTCTGATTCCACGCACAAGGACCCTGAAGTTGAAATTAAAAAAATATGCTAGAGTTTCTCATTGACAATATATTTTAGTAATCTTTGGTGGTCAGGTCTTCTAACAGTCTGTTGGAATTCCCATGGGCAAAAATCGTACTCTTTGTTACCTGACCTGTTTTTATATTCATATGAGGCAGAATTTATTCAAAAACCTCTACATCAGAACAAAAGAACCTCTTGCGTTGGCCTTCAATTCAACATTTAGATATATCGATGACGTTTTATCTATCAACAATAATAACTTTCATTCATACGTCGATTCGATATATCCCCGTGAGCTCGAAATAAAAGACACCACAGAGTCGTCCATTTCTGCTTCATACTTAGATATGTTATTGAAAGTAGATATTAACGGCAAACTAACAACTCAACTTTATGACAAGCGGGATGATTTCAGCTTCTTTATCGTCAACTTCCCATATTTATGTAGCAATAGTCGATTATCACCTGCGCATGGTGTTTATATATCTCAACTCATTCTATACGTAAGAGCTTATTCTGCGTATGGTCAGTCTTTTTTTAACCGAGGCAAGCTACTGATAAGCAAGTTGATGGCACAGGGGTTTAAAGTCAGCATTTCGCAAGTTCTATGGTTATAACAACGCTCTAGTTTGCCAATACAACCTATCATTGGGTCAATTTCTGTTTGACGTGTTTCATACCGATTGTTAGACCGTTCTTGACACACTGATTTTGACTACAGATAACTCCGTTTACCTTATCAAGACATAGGGCTCACGGTGGGTATGAGCTTTGGAGCTTTCGATTAGAATTGAAATAGTCCGTACAATTCATGAAAACTCAATCACAAGATTTTTTTTCTAACGATAACCACGCTATAGGTATCACGTACATGATTATTTATTATAGCTTATATATTCTCATTTATAACACATCACGGCGGGTGTGGCTGGTCGAGAGGGGATGTTTACTCCTCCTAGGTACCTGTCCCCACCTCTGGTGTGTCCAGGGGTCCGTGTTTGCCCAACTACGTATTTTTTATTGCTTATAGGAGTTACGAGATTGATCGATGTTCGTTATCTTCACCTTTCATGACACCGTCAAATGGGAACCGCAATGTGTTGCGCACTCTCTGTAATCAGAGGGAAATAACTCGCATAGCCTTGTGAAAGAAATGTAGTTCATTGCAATGTCACGTACTTGAATATAAACCAAGTATAAATGCTACTTTGATATAAAAACATCGCACCATTGAAACTCTTGTAAACCTTTCCCTTAGGGTAAAGAACAGACACAATGTTTTTCTTGTTTCTTGATTTGTTGATTTATGTCTATTTAAATTATATTACTTACTCGTACAAGCCCATTTTGTAAAACTTCTCAATTTTACAAACCACACGTCATAACATCTAAAACTTGTGATAAAAATGCACAAAAGGACGATTTGAAAAAATAAAATTTGTATGTGACTTTTCTGATATAAGGATGTATTTTCTTTTTAGTTGGCAATATACCTGAACTGCTGCTCTCATGAAAACAATGAAAAGAGTTCAATTATAATGACAATTTACTATTCGAAGAACATTTTTTCTCCACCCAAACTTCGACTTGGGCAGTGTTCCTCGTGATTGAAAATACACAGCCGTGAAAACCGCACGCGACGACAAATATTACACTTCATCTCTAGGGTAATTTGATACCAAGCTTGACACAAACTGTTGCCATTCTTCAAGAATACTAAAACACAATATCCACAACAACACAAATACATAGTGTACCATAAACTTGCCATGGTAGTATTTTCTAGACCTTTTTGAGGAGAATTGAAAAAAGTCAGTGAAGTACCATTCATAAAAACTCAATCATTAAATATTTATTCTAATAACATCCACACTAAGTGTATCACTTTCCTGATTATTTATTATATCTGATATATCCTCATTTATAACGCATCGCTTCATACCAAGATTTTTCTCTCCTGAACAAGCAATTATACTTTTACTTTCTATAACAACCATTGCACTTACAAACGTTTTTGATCAGTCTGTATTATGGTCTCTCTCTCTCTCTCTCTCTCTCTCTCTCTCTCTCTCTCTCTCTCTCTCTCTCTCTCCTGTACATGAATGATTACTTAGGTATTCATTGCTTATGGAGGTCACAACTAACAAAGTAAACAACCAGCAGAGAGAGGGGCTGATAAAACCAGTCAAGTCTGGACGATGTTTAACCATTTGGCTAGTACTGAGAGACACACATGCACGATAAGGACAAAAATATATTCTTGGGTTTACATTGAAGCATACAAGCATATTCAGCATGCTCATACAGCATGAATGGGCTGATCAAATTGTTTATAAAACGATTATGGCACATACTTTGTATGAACAATGTCTTTTCTCAACTTTTGCTGAAGAAGCAACAGTTTGTGATGTCAAAAAGTTCAGTATTTACTTTATCGTGGGGTATTTTATCCAACAGTCGACGAAATGATTAAGTAGACCGATACAAAGGTTGTGACAAAAAGTTTATGTAAATTTCCTACAAGTTTGTGATAATGCTCAGACAAATGTTTACGTCAAGTTTGCAGCAAATTCAAAACTGACATGCAGTGAATTTTGTGACAAACAGTTCTGGCAAGTTTGCTGAGAGCAATTCTTGCAATCAATTTTGCCATGCACTTTGATATATCTACTTCTGGCAAATTTGTAGCAAACAGTTCTGGTAAATTGGCGGTAAACACTTCTGGAAAATGTTTACTGCAAACAGTTCTAGCAATTGTTCAGCAAACACTTCTGCCAAACAGGTCTGGGAAACGTAATGATAATTGAGTATACAATTGATTCGTGACAAAATATTTTGGACTGGTGATAATCTAAGTGTTTCGCTCTCATTATTAATAACACGGTTATATGTTTTAAATACACCTTGTCTAAAATATTTGTTAAATTAATGCAAAATGTTAATCACATTGTCAATTCAACACCAACGTCAAAACGTTTCAACAGGGATAGAACTGCTGATCTTCAAAATAGATTGTCTTTGGTTGAAAATAATCCAAATTAAATTGCAGGCATATACTAAGGTTTTTTTTTTATATTCCTCATTATATTATCGATAAGGATCATTTTGATGGTGGATCAACGGCATGAATATTGAAATTACTGGATCAAAAATATATTTGGGTAGGATGACGACAACAGCAGAATTTAAGAGCTATTTTGAATTGAATTCCCGAGCAAAAATTCGTTTCATTTCTTGTTCTTGTTAATAATCGATATGGTATAGATCCTACAATGATTGTTACTGACAAAATCACCGGTTCCTGTGGCATTGCACAGATCACGATCCACATGCCGATCGATGGGAGGTGACGTAATCTGGTATATTTTCAAGACATGTCGTATTCTATGCTTCAATAGGCGGATCAAGTTACCCCACTCCTCCCAAGTAAAAACATTTTACCGATAGTGTTTTTGTGTAACGTTATTTGAAAAACCATGCATCTTGTTTGACATCGATAAAAAAACATTCTAACATGGGTATTTTATTGTGCACGTTTTATTCCGTTGATTTTCTATTTCATAGAAGGCCTACAACTCAATATTGCTGCGATGTGAAATCAAAACAATACAAAGGTTTGCCATCTTATATTGTCAATAGGGCGGAGGTTAGTTATGTTAACTATTTTTCCCGTCTGCTCACCCAATGCAATCGTGGGTTACAAATCAACTAGTTTATAATATTTTCCATCAAAGATTTCTGTGTAATGTGAATACTCTTCACTTGATTATGGTATGAAATGTGAAAATAACGAACAGTGATTAATCTTATACCCCAAATAAGCAATACAAAATAGAGAGTTGGGGAAACAGGGACCCCTGGATATACCAGAGGTGGGATCAGGTGCCTAGGAGGAGTACACATCCCCTGTCGACCCGTCATTCCCGCCTCGAGCTCTCTATCTTGATCAAGTACAAGGAGTAATCCGTAGTCAAAATTACTGTCAATTTCTTGTTATATTTCGGTTTGTAATTTGCAAACACATCTTATGAAAATATCGAATATCAAGAACATTTCGTCAAAATCGTTGGACTCACGGAGAGCAACAAAGCTTCATTTAAACGTACATGTATATCAAGAGATTCAGAGTCATATTTCAAGTACTATTTCTTAAATGGATTGTGTTCATGTCTCTATCATAATTGTATTGTACATGTTATAAAACTGAAAACTATTATAACGCATTTTGATGTTTATCTTTCCAATATTTTGCCATTGTGGGAAGTTTATTATTTTGAATTGGATTGTATTTAGCAAACAAAATTAAGAAATTTGGTATGCATTGTCTGCCAGAATATTGACATATTGTTTGTCACAAGTGGTAAATCTTTTTCTTTAAATTTACAAAAGTGTTTACCGCGAGCAGTAAATGTTTATCAGACGTTTGCCACTACTGGCAAACGTTTTTTGGTAAATAGTTATAGGAACTAAATATGTTAACCGCAAACTTGCGGCAAATTGGTGGCAAACTTTCAGGGGTTTTATTTTCATTCAAACTGTGAATATGTCCCTGTTGTAGGGGCATCATCAGTTCTGTAAAATGTGTCGCTCAAGGACGTACCAGAAATTTATTCTTTCCACATCACCTACCGTGACACGCGGGCTTTGTTTTCTTGATGATAAAACTGAGACAATGCTCTAAAGGTAACACGTACGTAAAAGAACAAAAATGGATAGATATTTTCTTTATAAACGTTCACTGAAAATATCGTGATCCATATGGCTGCCGTCATATTGTTTTGTTCATTAGTTGCATCTTCAGTTATTCGTGTTTTATTTTAAATGCCAAAAATACAAGACTGACGTACAATTTGTAATTCAAACACTCAGTTTGTTAAACTTTAATGATACAATTATTAATCCCATGGGGATGCGGGTAAGAATAGGTCCTCAGTACCCCTTGCCTGTCGTAGAAGGCGAGTAAATGGTCCTTCGGATGAGAACGCACGATAAAGATCCCTCCCTGCTCAAAGGCCATAAGCGCCGAGCATAGGCCGAAATTCTGCAGCCCTTCACCGGCAGTTGTGACGCTTCCAAATATTCTCGAGAGGGACGTTAAACAATATCAAATCAACAATATAATTATTATTGTTACATTTTTTATTCAATCATCTTTTAGAAAAAAAAACAGTAATGCGACTAAATAGATGAACGAGTTCATGAGTTTGTTTAAATAAAAATATACCATATATTTACGCTTACCTATTTTACCACTTTAAATGTGTTGGTTAATTTTGTTTAGTTTTATCTGTCTTTTGAATTGCAAACAGGGTGTTTTCTTGTTGTTTATAATACTTTGATTGGGAAGATAGAGAAAGTCGAGGTTGAATGTGACGTCACAATGCACTATTTACATTGACCGGCGTTATATTCCCAGCGTGAAATGAATAGGCGGATCCTGTGGTTATCTCTACAGCCCGGTAGCTAAGTACTTCGTTACTAGCTTGAAAATACGGCTGTATATTCAATTGCCGTGATAAAATTTAGAAATTCAATTCAAAATTAAGGATTATCTCCCTCACGCATAGCTCTTATCCTTAGACGAATTTGATTCCACTTTTTGACACACTGTTTTTCCCTATAATTGCTCTAAAACTTCATTGTTATTTCGGATTTCAAACATTTTATTTGAGCATCACTGAAGACACATTATTTGTCGAAATGCGCATCTGGTGCATCAAAATTGGTACCGTATACGTTTTATATTATCCTCATGTATCCCCCTTTAATATTCAGATGTTACTGGGCGTTTAGAGTAAGGGAATATTCATAAAAAATATATTTAAATGGATCATAATTTACCCTACTTTATCACTTGAGACACGCCAATGACCATTACATGCTTCACTCGGTCCAAGAGTCACATCGTGTGTAACGGCGGGTGTGACCGGTCGACAAGGGATACTTACTCCTCCTAGGGACCTGATCCCACCTCGTCTGTGTCCAGGGCTCCGTTTTTATCCAGCTTTCTATTTTCTATTGCTTATAGGAGTTATGAGATTGATTATCTTCACATTTCATGCATAGATACCGAATTATAGATTAACTGCAAGTTTAAAAATATATCTTTAAGTTCAAAACAGCTAATGCACCCTCGACACAAAAATACAACAGAAGACAGTTCCATAGAGTTGATCAAAAACATCAAACCGTCTTTCGTCATACATTTTAGTACAGGCGAGTTACTTTAAAAGGTATAACGAGTCCACAGAAGGAAGATTTTGTTGAGGAAAGTAGACTTGAACTACCTCCTGGATGTATGCTGGAACTACCCCATACAGAACCTTAAAAATATAGACCAGGATTTTCTATTTCGTTCGATATTTCACAGATAACTAGTGAAGTGATAGGAGAATTAGTGTACTACTCATTCAATACACAATCGAGCGTGCTTAGTATTGACAAACAAGTTTATGTCATAAAGATTACAATGAAATAGTTCGCTCTTCAAATTAAGTAAAGCGAAATATTGAAAATGAAGCATCTTCGTTTCATTACAATGCTTCTATTAGTGCAGTGGCCACGAGGTAAAACTCTAAAATGACCCCAACCTAAGGTAGAACAAAGTACAACCTATTTGATTTGAACTCCGTTTACCTGACCAGGATATAGGGCTCAGGGCGGGTGTGACCGGTCAACAGGGGATGCTTACTGCTCCAAGGCACCTGATCCCACCTCTTGTGTGTCCAGGGGTCCGTGTTTGCCCAACTATCTATTTTGTATTGCTTGTAGGAGTTATGAGATTGATCACTGTTCGTTATCTTCACCTTGCATGCAGAATTCTGTTTAGATTGTGGAAATGGTGGTTGTAGTCTTATTTAAAATGTTTGAGTTAGCTTAGATTTGGATTTTCTGTCGCAAAGTCACAATTTTTTGTGAAAAGAAATAGAAAGTACATTTTGTACATTTATGGCCGACTTTATGCAGCAAATCAAACAAAGTTGGTCCTAAACCATGCAGCTTGATCCAGCAGATTATATCATGCATTTTCTATTCCAATACCGTGCACGTTTTTTTTTTAATAATGAAAGAATAATGGACGACAATTGTCAAAAAGTCTGCATTTCTCATTCCGCATACCCTAATTTCTTGTATAGAGTATATTTGTTTAGCATAATCTATTAAACTGTAAAACAGCAAAATGTTACTCCCTCCCCAAAGTTGAGAAACTGCTTAAATGTTGTGGATCTACATAATATGGTAATTATATTTAAGTTAAAGTGGTTAATCATTCACAACAAATGCTAAATTAGTAAAAATTAGCTGTATTAGAGGTTAGATGTATTGTTTTTAATGCTGTTCATTAAAAGTATGGCACACCTACTAAGTAACCAGGTGTTTTCGCTCCACAGTAACATGAAAGTGTATGGAGTTGGTGGATTTTCATTTTAAATGCTAAAAAGTCATATCCCAGAAAAAAAAAAACAATGAACGAGTTTAGAATGGCTGATTTGTGTCTTTTTAATATCAATGATTCATTACAATCAAACCTCGTTCTATAATATTTTGAATTCGCCAACAACTTCAAAGGAACTGGTGCAGTTATGCTAAGACAAAGTACATTGTACATGTGGGTAATCAGTAATTGCTAATGCTTGTGACATGAAAATATACTGGATGTTTCTTAAAAACCACGAGTAATTATAAATCCCTAACACTGTTGAAGTAACATATCCACTTTGTTATCAATGCGGCATTTGAAATCACTACAGATATGATTATATTCGCACAATGTTATAAAATTTATTCAATGATATTAACTATACAAGTTCACACATTACTTATGTCACATGTGCTATACATCCATATTCATACAATGTAATAAATTAAAAACTATTCACTAGCTGTTAGATATATAGTTAGGAAAATGAGCAGAAGGAACACGTGGATGACTATAATTTATGTCAATTGGACGATGCAAAGTATACAAAACCGACACCAGTTCTCTAACAATATTATTTTCCCACGTGATACTCAAATGACCGCGTGAGTGAAAAGCTTAATCTATATGCACCACAATTACAAAAAAATAGAGGGTTGACTTTTCGCACTTGGACTCGGTGAAAGAGGACCACTGAGTCTTATTTACAGGCTTTGTTATATCGACAAAGGTTTTGACTTCCTGTCTTGTCTCTGTGTCCCAATATGAACACACATTAGTGAATATCCAAAAACATGCAAAGTAAGATCAGCTAAACTGTAAAATATTGATTTAAAATTATTGCTTATACAGTGTCACGTGGTACCATGTTAATTATAGATAACCCTGTAAGTATTACCTAATGTATATGTAAACTCACATGTCTTAATCTGTGCACATTTATGTTAGTTGTGCCTATCACATTTAACCATTTTAGCTTAGATATGATTGCCATAGAATAACCTTTCTGCCATTTTATGCAAATCTAAAAAAAAAATACGTGGTTTCTCAAAGAACATGACCCACAATATGCCATTTTTGGCCTACCAAATTTGGAAAAATTAAAGAACACTTTAGAATAAATCTAATATTATATTTTTTATCCATAACATGAGCCAAGTTGTATTGCGCAATCGTTTCCTCACACCGGATGTTTAAAGCCCAAACCTACCACAATTTCACGTTTTCCGGGAAAATCGCATAATTTTGCCAACTTCAGTCTATAAATTCACATGGGCCGCATTACTCAAGACTCAATTTTGTAAACTAAAATTAAAATGCAAATTTAGATTAACACTTTCCATTAAAAAAATTAACTCGTAATCAATGCGGCCATGTCGAAAAAAATATAAATAATAATAACAAAAGTGTCGTCTGGAGACATCAGATTCCAAAGCAGTCAATAAATACATCTAACGCAGTTGATACGACTCAAAAAGAAACAGCAAAGAGGTGAGTTTTTATGTTGTTATATATTTTTTAAAATAAAAAATCAATATCTAAACGAGTAAATATGAGAGTCATGGCCTATGGTAAAAAGGTACAAGGGAGGGGAGGGGGGGTTACACCTATCGTGTATGTTTGATTCCGAAGTCCGTTCCGATGGCTTTAAAAGTGCCGATTTCCCTACCTTTTGTTACTTTAAAAATGATATTGTTCGAAACAGAATGAATGTTTGAATCAAACGTACAGTACAAACTTATACGGCCATACGGAATACCCTAGTTAGAATAATCTGTGTCTCGGGACAGGCCCTCACCACAATCGGTCCGAAGGACATTATCATTTTAACGATAGAACATTCTATCTAGGAATACCCTAGTAAACATTTAAATTACACAGGCCCAGCATGTACACATGTATTACGCATGGAGATGTACGATATATATTCAGACAGTATGTTCTATCGTATGAATTTGTCCATTGATAGCAATGCCAAAACACGATAGGTGGCGCTGCGCGCTATAAATATTAACATGGCGATATTCCAACCCGAACGAGGGTAACCCTCTGTTACGCTCTTATTCAGTATAGAAACACCCAAGGCCTTCCACAAGTCCTTCTAATTTTGGCTTGGTAAAAATAACCAATGACGTATTTCCCTCTTTCTTTCGCGCCATTGAACTGAAAGTAGGTTTGCGAAGATTATAAACATTTGCTAAACGTTACTTTCCTAATTTCATTTCGAATACGCAGTTAAAACCTTTATAAACTGCATCTTTGATACTTTAACTAAGCAATTCTGTTTAGATTTTATATAGTTTTATCCGTATTAATAAAGAAATCATCGCTGATTCAAGGGCGAGGAATTTTTCAAAGAACGATAACTCGTGACAAGTTGTGTTTACAAACAGCAAGATATGACTCGATGCAAGCCCTGTTAGTTTTAAATCAGTCAACCTTGTGGTATCGATTGTGGTATTATTTGGGGTTCCCAAAATGACTGCTGTCCCCTGTGACTGAAAGTAATTATAATATATAATATGCTATATTTTACTTAGCACTTTTAGTGGATGATTATCAACAACAAAGACAAAGTGACAGTCAGAGCCAATCACTTTTTAGTCAAAATTTGAGTGATACTGAAACTGAGAGTGAAATAAAATTTGAAAGACCACAGGCAGAGGTTTGATTAATGAAACTTTAAAGCCAACATAACAGTTTCATAAGACGTGCTTATTCAAGTGTAAAAAAAAAATCATAAATATTTAATGTATTTTTTGAAATCAACAATTTCATTTTTAATTTTATACTAATTGAATTAAATATAATTCTGAAATTGTTTCTTTATATTCATTTTTATGAAATTAATCAGATTCCTGAAACACAACCAAAGGAAACCAGTAGCAGTGAAGGTGAGACTGAAACTGAACCTCCAAGTGGCAGTGACGACTTCTTCACTTACCAGTGGGAGAGCGTACTGGTAGAGGCTGATACTCCTCCAAAGAAAAGGTTTCCCCATCTAAGGTATGTATGTGTGTGTGATCGACACATGATTAACACCTTGTATGTTCTGTAGTAATTGGGGCTATACGGACCATGGCTATCGGCCTGGATAGCTCAGTGGTTAGAGCACCTTACTAGTAATGCAGGGGTCCCGGGTTCGATTCCCAGTCCAGCTAAAGATTTTTTCATCTCTCCTTTAAATACTACATATCATATGAATCTATAACTTAGAATAATAACTTATGCTTGAATAAATATTATGGATATGAATATGATGTAAATGACTGTCCAGGTTTGAGTAAAAGTTATAAGAAATTATTAAGAAAATATTGCTACACTTTTCAATTTCAGGTTTCAGCATTTGGTGAGGATCAGTCCTGTCAAATCATATCTTCAGATGAAGAAATAAATCAGCCTCGAAGTCCAAGTATTTTACGACGCAGAAAGCGGGCAACTTCGAAAAGGCAAGTACATGTAAATCATGTAACTACACAAACTCTTTTCACAGGAGCATTTCAAACGACAACTTCAAATATAATTTATTGTAATAATCTGGTGGAACCTAATGGCAGAGATAAGTCAACACAGACATTCGCATTTGGAGAAGTGATTGCAAGCAGCTCAAATCTTTGCTATGAACTTGTAAATTGAATTGGACATTTCAGTCAATTGTTTTAGAACAATTCTGACAATGACTTGCTGTTGCAACTTAGGTTTCAATATTGCCCAGGTTTATTCCGATTCTGTACCATACACATCTAAATTGACAAATGGTGCTGTGATTGAAATTTTTAATTTTGGAAAATCTAAACAACAGGAATATATTCATATTATCAGTTTGCTTGCAAAACTAAATCACAAGGAAGACTGCATTAACAAGAATGCATGCCTTTCTAAAATACATCGTGTGATAAAAATGGACAAACGAAAGAGAGGAAATTTTCGTGAAATGTTTAGATCAGAAGATTTTGTCATTCCAACAAGTTTTGATCTAAGAGAAACACCATCTCCTACATGTGTAAAACCTGTGCCTGAAAAAAACTTATCACAAGATACATGTGTAACCAAATTTGAGGAAAAACTGAAAGAAAGAAGAAAAAAAGTGATTGAATTGTCTGAAAAAAATAAACAACCTAAAAGAAAATTAGCAAGACGAGAGGACAAATTGAATGAAACTATAGAGAAAAACATTAAAAAAAAAGAAAGTTGATCATTCTTTGCAACAATATGAAAAGAAAATCAGAAGTAAGGATATTATACTTCAAAGAACACGCTCAAGAAATAAGGAGCATAGAAGTTCCTTATTAGCTGCAAACAGGAAAATCACAAACTTAAAAAACAAAGAGAAAAATTGTGACATTCAACTAGGAATTATGAAACAGAAATTGAAAAAAGCTGAAGAAACGTGTGAGAACACCATCAAAGAAAAGACGGTCATAGAAGAAAGGGAAACAGATTTGATAATTTCGAATGACTATTTGCATGGATTGTTACAAGATGAAGGGGACTTAGTAGTCTATGATCCGCAGACAAAAGTATTTTCAAATGAATTGGTTCAGTGTGCTATGAATTTACCAAATTTGAAGGTTGCCACAAAAAATGTGGGACCTGTAATTAAAGAGGTAGCCTCTTTATGTGGCAGGATTCCAAACCATTTACCTTCTCGAACAACAGTTGACAACTTTGTAGATCGAAAGATAGCTATTTCACAAGCATATTGGTAAAGTAGCTGCAAAGGAAGCTGATACAACGTTGTATACAGATGAAACAAGAAAATATGGGCACACGTTCCAGTCATATTTGATATCTGATAAAGACAGAAACTCTTACCTCCTTGGCTTAAGAGAAATGGCAAACAAAAGTGGCCAATGTACATTAGATACACTGAAAGAGATATTAGGGGATATCTCCAATTACTACCAAATGCAGGAAGAAAACCAATGTGGCACCCAAGTTGGACAGGAACTATTAAAAAATATTGTTAATACCATGTCAGACCGTGCAAGCACAGAAAAACACTTCAATAATTTGTTACAAGAGTACAGAAATGAAATTCTGCCTGATTTGATACTAAACTATGACAATCTTGACCACGAAGAACAGATGTTATGTGGTCAGATAAATAATTTTTTCTGTGGGCTGCACCTACTTGTGGGTTTAGCTGATGTATGCGAGGCCTCTATGAGGAAATTTGAGGTTGCATACCTTGATGGAAAATTAGTTGGATCAGCCCAAAAACCAGAACTGCAACGGTATCATAAGGCAGAGAGTGGTACCTTGCGACTTCTTAGAACTGCCAGCAAAGCCTTTGCCATGGAAGAAGATGAACGGAATGGTGTATATCTACCTTGGAGGACTTACCTTTCTTCCAAGGGTGAGAAAAAAAACCACATTCAAAGATTCAAACACAATCGTTTCAACATGATTTTTATGATGGGTCAGGCAGTATACTACCATCATGAAGATAAGCATTTTTTTTTTGCCAGTGTGCATGGAACTGCAAATGATCTTCTAAAGGCAGTGAAGTATGATTTGAATGAGCAACTGTTTTTGGCTGGGGCAAAAGTGCTGGGACTTATTTCAAAATTTGTAACTGCTCCACTTTGGAGATTGATAGAAGCCCCAGGACACATTCTTGACATGAATGAAAACTACAATGTGCTTGTTAACTTTCTGGACAGGACATCAAAAGATACTGAGATTGCAATTCAGTTCCAATGTCGATATAATACCCCCTTTCAAACTGAAATTGACAAACACGATGATGTGCTTAAAAATTTTCTGGAGAAAAATGAAGAAATGGAAATAGTAACATTGCCTCTTTTGCAAGGATTGTTTTAGCTATCAAGGAACTTTTGAAACGAATGATACCGGAACATTTGCCTGGAGGGAAATTTTAGGATACATCGCCTGCTATTCGTGATAAAACGGCTTCAGCATTGAAACACAACAAATCACCAGAATTCATTTTTGGTCAGTTGGACCACCTGATTTCTTATCGGCCAAATGCGTCAGTTCTAGCTAATGAAGCCTATCTGATGTATTCATACAACAAAACAAATGAGTGGCTAGAAACACTCCCCTCTGATGAAAAAGACAGAATGTTTGAGGAATCAAGAAAGGAAGGAAAAGCGGTAAGAAAGAAATTTAGAGAAAGAGTATGTGATATACAAAAAAGACGACTGGAAGCACAGAGGCAGAAGCAGGAAGAGCTGCAGAGGATTGAAAGGCAGAGAATTAAGAAAGCTGAGAACATGACAAATGATGTGTGCTTTAATGGTCTGTGGCAAAGTATTCAGCAGGTGGAAGAGGGTATATCAAGAATACAGGGAAACAAGAAAGAGGTTATTAATGCTTTGCATGCACAATTAAAATTCCGAAAAAAAATGTACTTAAGCAGAAACACTCAGATGCTAAAGTTTTCAATCTTTCCAAAAAAAATGCAAGTGGAAAATATGATAAACTTTCGGTGGATGAACTTAAAAAAAATGTTGTTGAACTAATCAAAAGTGCTGCAAGTGTTCAGAAACAAAAGTCATGGATGTTCCTCTTCTTGTTGGCAAGATCATTGACCATAAATTTAGGGACACTTCATACCAAGGAAAAGTACTTGGGGTGGTACCAGGATTTCCAGAATGGTATAATGTGAAATACAACAATGATGATGCAATTTATGCATACAATTTATTGGATGATTACAGAAATGGGGATGTAAATATTGTGATTAATCAATGATCTGTGCGACTCAAATGTCAAGTAGGACTTGCTATGAAAGGTTTAATTTCATTATTTACTTGAGCACAAGGGATGTGTTAGATGTGTAAACACTATATATCTGTATATATACTGAAAACCATGATTTTTTGTGTTAGATTTTCTTTTATAGAATTAGGTACTTTATGGTGTAAAGAGAAAAGAAAACAGATTTATTTTGTGTTATATATTGTTAAAATGTTCGATTTCATTCTGTTTGTTTATTCAATTTCAGTGTTCTGCTTTTGTTGGATATTTAGCCTTATTTCCAAGGTTTTCATGGTTTTATGTTTTGTTTTTGTGCTTACTAATATTGTTTTTAAAACAACAAATTTGTTAGAAGTTTTAATTGTGCATGCAAATGTGAATGCCTGTCATTTTTTAGCAAATTTATTGTACTATTATGTTTTAACATAACCCTTCAACTCACATATTATGGACTCTGATAATATGAAATTCTGGATAGCATGAAATGACAAGTTTAGTCCCTACAACACACAATCCTATAATTTGCCTACTTAGTATGAAACCCACTTAAAATGAAATGATTTTTGCAGTCCCCTGGATTTCATATTAACTGAGTTATATTGAAATTAATTATTTTGTATATCTACAGGCCCATCAAAACAAAATAATTGTTGTATCTTGATATTACAAAGCATATTTCTTTAAAATTCTGATATCTTCAAAAAATTATTTACTCGTACAAGAACTGGTTACTTTAGCAAGGACATTTTAAGATTTATGTACCTAAAAGTCTCAACTTGCATATACAATGTATACACATGTATTCAAAGGTGAATTGTTTATCAAATAATGAACAATTCTTATTTATAGCCAAGCTTCTTGTGTATTTTTGATTGATATTAATCTAAGTCATATTTTCCATTTTTTCCAGGGTTTTTTCCCAAGCGTATAGAGGGAGTACTTATTAAACACGAAGTTTGCATAGTTTACATCAACAGATTCATTGAAAGGTAATTAATATACTTTCTTCATACTTTGAAACAACAATTTCATTAAGTTTTGTATTAAAATTTCTTCCAATATTCAGATTAGTGCATGAGGTCAATTATTTGGCATATGTAAAAAAAAATGCTATTATTTGAAATGGTCATTTATTGATATTCAAATGCCAATAACTTTTGTAAATTTTGAGATATCTTTGATATCTTTTTTTAGAATGATCAGGGAGTCCAGGGGATTGATTTGATGTATGATTTGTACATATTAAAGTGTTTTTAAAAAATGTTTTGGCATTGCTACCATTGGTTCTCACAATTTTTACACATTTTGTACGTTTAATTATTATAGGCTACAGTTCAAAGTTTCTTATAAAATATGAAGTATGTCAATCGTAACTGTAAAGTTGTAGCAACGTGTTACACTAACAAATGTCCGCATATTACAGCAATGTCAAACACGGCTGTTAGCTTTATCTATTTTACATTTGTACTTGAGAATTTGAACGCACAATATTCATACATCGAACGGAGAAAAAACAATTTATGTTTTGTTTTCAATTTCAACTATTTAAGTTCGTAAATTCATAAGTCCCTTGTATATACGCGGAAAGAAACCTACAAAAACACACAGAGAGTTTGTTTTTAATGAAGTAGGTCAATTTAAATAATATCAAAGTATATCTTGTTAAATAATATTTGACATAACTTGTGTTGAAATGTAGAGTATTCACTTAATTATATTTACTTTTTTCGATTGAAGGGCAATAACTCTAAATGGAAAACATAGTTTACTAGTGGTGGATCCTAGTTTTTTCTTTCTTTCGTTTTGTTTTATATATACACACGTATATCAAATGCTTTAATTGATTTTAGAATTTTTATTTCGTGCTATAGACAAAATTGATATTGAAAAGATATGTTTTAAATGTTAGGAGAAAAAAAAACTTTGGAAGGGTCCATTAAACAGACCCAGGTTGAGAGATTTCAGGCTCTCATGGACTTAATTTCCGTGGAAACGATGTGGTTATTTATATTCGGTCTTTCCTACCCCGGGATAGGATATAAATAACTTCCTCGTTTCCACAGAAATTTACATGGACTACATAATAGAAATAAAGTAACCATGTAATATACATTGTTGTAAACCCCAATACCCCCTCTATATTTCACACTGACATTAATCAACAAAACATTTGAAGATACACATTTTCAGTTTATTAGTGGAAAAAAATAATTCCAAGTTTTTGAATACAATTTATTAATTGATTCACCACGCATTAATTAACAAGTTAATTGATTTATAATTAGATTTTAGGAAAATTAACCTAGGCTAATGGGTTTTAACATGAAGATAAGATTTTCATCCAACCCAAATTGTATAATTTCAATTACATGTATATGACATAAATATTTAAGATATGCAAAGGAGTGGTCCCAAATTCTTTCTGTTTCAATTGTCCATGGAGAGTAAAACCAAAACACAGATCCAGGATTTCAAAGAAATATAGGACAGTGATCACCGCTCTGATAGGGAGGGCACCATCTGATCATAATTTCCTGTGCAATAGATGCCAGAGTGTGTGTGTTGCTCCCATATTAAACAGAACAATATCAACTCGGTTAGGCCACAGATTCAAGACATTCCAGAACCACCACCAACAGCAACAGCTCTTCCAATTAGTCCCCCTTCTGTATCACTCCCATTCCCATGTACATCAAGAGGGCACACTTCACGCTGTATCTGTGAGTGACCAGGTCCAAAGTTAGTTGTAGTCCCAGTAGGAGTAAGGCCTGACATCTTCATTTCAAAAGAGGCCATCATTCCTGCCGGGGCTCGCTTCTGTACAAATCACCTACAACAAGACATAAAAGAACTTGAACCTATTACTGACAACACCATGTTCAACAAAACAGGAGTGACATAATTAATCAATCAAGTTTTTGAGAGCTGAAGTTTTAAGAAAAGAGTAAATAAGGTTGGATTTTGACAACAGTGAAAGTCTAACAGTGAGCATCATAATCTCCTGGGAACCCCTAAAGCTGCTTTTGAAGACTTGCTGACATATGTAAACCTGTAGAATATGGAAACTTGTGCTAGATAAAAACTTTATAACCTTTCTACCAGTGATGTATTTGTTGACAATAAAAAGGGTATTTGATTTTAGCAGAATAATTACTTATTATAAACTATTAGTATTATCATTATGATACTTAACTGGCAAATAACAAACAACAAACATGATTTGTAAATGTTATTTCCTGTATAGATCTACATTATACTTCTATTTTGGAAACATTATGAAAATAGGCCAATTTAGATTATTTCTCATTCTGTGGCATTTACAAGCATGTATACATTACATGTAAATGCAATATAATCCAAACAATTTAAAACTACAGAGCCTTGGGATATATTTTATTTCAAATATGTATCTAGATGTAATTCTATTCAAATCTATATTAATGCCTGAAAGATTTTTAGATCACAGCTCATGAATTACGTTCTGTCAGTCAATAATTATAATGTATTGCACAAACATTTAAAATTGTTGGATAAAAGACCTCAGTATCCTTACATGATTAATACGTATAGGAATATACAATTATTGATCAAGATAAATACAGTAAAATTTATACAGTATCATTTCTCAAATCGTATTTTCAGAGTTAATAATATACTGACTCTGATCCCCTATATCGGTGTTGTGTTGTTATTATTCACGCTATGAAATCTACATGTACATGTAACAAAAAAGATCATTTGATACTTACTATTAGGTGTCTACAGTAATTTTCCTTTAATCAGGTTTCACAGGAAATGCTCGTTGAACGTGTAATTCCGAGTAAATTCGAATTGAACATGTTTTGACGAGACGCGGTGTCAACTTATTTCGTTACCATTGATATCGATACTCAGTCGTTTTAATACTAAAAAAAACAAATAAATTTTGTTTTAAAAAACTATGGAATATGATATGAAACAGAATTGTTCCAATGATTCACTTCTTTCACCATGTAAATAGACTACATACTATATTTATTATTCTTCTTATTTCAGTATTTTAAAATTCAAGTAAAAATAATTTAAAAGTAAAGTTGAACAATCACGGCTTTGAACATCATTTCCAAAATATTTCTTATTTCTCTTTCCCAAATTTGGTTAAAAATGCTTATTATGATCATTGAATAAGCCATTCTAGCTATTTGAGTGCATATAACTTGATATATTCAGAGATTTATAGGTTCATGTACATTGTACATTGTCATTGGAGGTTTATTGTTGTGACGTGTATCCCGAAGTTAATTTTTTAACATTAAATACCACAATATTCATCGTCATATTAACAAAAAAGTATAGAATATATGAAAAAAAGAAAACATTTCTAGAAAGCCGATATCCCGAAGATTTTTATATACAGAAATTATCAATATCCCAGGCTAGGCCAGTTTTCATGGTTCGTGGGTCATGTTATTTGGGGAGGGGGATAACATTTTGCTGTCTTACAGTCTAATAGATTATGCTACAGAAATATACTCTATACCAGTCGACTGAGGGGTAAATGAGAAAACTTTTGATGTGTAGTATATGCAACCCCTTTCATGAATGGGTCTGTCAGATGCAAGAAATGACGGTACGCGGAACGAAAAATTAAGACTTTTTGACAATTTTCGTCCATATTTCTTTCATTATTCAAAACACGTGCAGAGTATTGGCATATAAAAGGCTATAATCTACTGGATCAAGCTGCATGGTTTATAACCAACTTTATTATATAGCTAATAAATAGTCTATTATAAAATCTGCGTAAAATCTAGAGAATGTTAGCATTCAATATCCTGAGAATTTATTGAACGTTAACTTTGCATTGCGTAAATTGTATGCGCCCGAAACATTCCGAGTATGAGCGTTTAATATTGACGTTGCCGTAACGACGTAAACAAGCCAAAATAGCAGACGACGGTCCTCCGAATCTGACAGAGCCGGTATTTGATATTTACTTAAGCAAAATGTTTTACTGTACATAAATTATGATGTCCCCATTTACAAAATCAGTTTGCTTCATGAATTAATGACGGGTTGAATATTGAACAGTTAAGAAATGCATGCTGTTATTGCACACCTTCACCTTAGATGCCAATATTGATGGATTATCGTCTATTTTGGAGTAGTTTGAGTAAAAAGGGATATAATTTAACAACTAAATACTTTAGCTATATATTAAAAGGGTTATTGTAATTATATAGGTGAATATTGGCACTAGTTGGCTGTCAAAATGCACTCGCAAGCTCGTGCATTTTTATAGCCAACTCGTGCCAATATTCACCAATATAAGTTCAATAACCCTATACTATTGGATTTCCTACATAAAGTCGGCCATAAATGTACAAAATGTACTTTCAATTTTTTTCACAAAAATATGTTATTTTGCGACAGAAAACACAAATTTAGGCCAAGTCAAACACATTTGATGAGACTACAACCACTATTTCCATAATCTAGACAAAATTCTGCATCAAATCATATAGGTTGTAGTTTGTTCTATCCTAGGTTGGGGTTACTCCCCTTTTTAAGCCTCTTTTGAGAAATGACCACAGCACTCTATAGATATAGGTCATCCAATGTGCCGTGAAATGCAACCTCCTGTTTTAATTTTTCACTTATAAGACCATTTTAAGACCGGGGAAGAATAGCTATTTATTTCTGCTGCGACCAAGACTTTAGTCCATGACCTACTGCTTTCTAAGCTATGGTGATTTAGAAGTAAAGCAAAAAAAAATGATGGGTCACCTTTCTAAGGAATTACGATTGTGACGTCACGTCTCTGAGATGTCCAATGCCTGAAGTGTGAATCAATTCGACAAGAACCATTTGGGTTTTTTAACATAGAACATTTTAGAGAAGAAAATCATAAAATTAGATATTTTTGACTTGTTACCAGATAATTTCATTTGTATGAATATATGGTAGAACTTGCCAGTGCTACTTCAAATTGATCACTGCCACCATTGCGTATCGGAGCCTACCATTGGCGGTAATTTATTTAAGATCAATGTTATCTTGTAATTGAATTTTAAGATGGTTATGTGAATTGGTCAAACTGTAAAACCATATATAATCCAGTTATTGACAACGGAGACTGAAAAGATTGCATGCTAATAAACAAAGATTCCTTCGATAATCTTAGTCTCCTGAGTCACAGCTGTATTCCATTAATTATTGTTATTGTTATTTTGTTGTTACTGTTATTTCTTTTTAAAACACTGCATTTCAAAAACTAAACTATTTTTATCTGTCGCCTTTGCAAAATGTATTTGAAAATTTAACTCTAGTATAGTCCATTGTTATAGCTTAGAACGTTTATTTTATTGTGTGCTGCAGATACCAAGGAATTGGAAACAGGTTCTGTAACGTTGAAGTTTTTTTCCTTATAATTAGATAATGACGCTCTATTTTCCTTTTGTTCCATCTTAACTACCACGTATATAAGATGTGTTCAGTAAAATGAGGGAGAAAAGCACACATTGATTCAGATAATTTAAGACAACATTAACGTTTTCGGCCCTGGTTTCTTAAAATGTAATCATGTCTTCCAATAACATTCTGTCATACCTATACAAATTCGATATTTATATAAATCAGTGACGCTTTATCTAATAACAATATCCACTTGTATTCACATCTCGGTCCCAGTGACATTGAAATAAAAATCAATATTTTCTTCCTCATCTGTGTCACTTTGGAATGCTTTTATTTCTTGAACACACACGTTAAAGGCAACATGGGCAAACTAACATCCCAACTGTGTGACGAATGTGATGACCAGGGAAATTAGAGTCGATTCCCCATATTTATATAGCAATTCCCCATCATCCCCTGCATATGGTGTTTCTGTCTCTCGACTGTTTTGTTACTCAAGAGCTTCTTTTATGTTTCATCAACTTTTGAGCCGAGGCGAATATTTGACAACAATGTGATGTAACAGTGTTTAAAGTAAGTATTTCTCAAATTCCGTGGTCGTTATTAACAACATCTTCTATCCTGGACATTGGATTGAATGCCATCTTACGTGCATGATACCAACTCCAAGACTGTTCTATCCATAATGATTTATTCCGTGTTTTGATCACGATATAGGACTGAACAGGAGATGTTTGCTCCTCTTAAGCACCTTATTACACCTCTGTTGTTTCCATGTTCCGTGTTTGCTCTGCTCGCAATTTATAGGATTTATCATGTTCATTTCTCAGAATGAAGTAGTATACAATCAAACATTTCCTTATTGGGTCAACAGAATTCAACCTATACAAACATAGCACGTTTACAAGATGATTACAAAAATTAACTTAGCGAAAATGAGTTATTCTACAGAACATCTTTAACACGTCATTGCTTTTATAACCTTTACATTTTTCTTTGGATACATGATTATTCGTTAGAATGATACGTCAGTGTGCAGATACGTCTCAGCATTTTTTTTATTTTTTAAGTCTTTCAGATCAGTTACATACGACAATAAACAAGATTCACACATGTATATCTTTTTATTTATTACCCCATTCTCATGACTTGTAATTTTCAATTTCTTTTCTGTATTACTTCTTCAGTACAGTAAAGTTCCTGAAAAACCAGAGTAGTTACCCTTGTGGACGTAGCCGCTTTTCCAACCACCAACTACTTTAACGTGGTCACCTTTTCTTGCCTTTACAATGACGGTTCTACTTAACTGCTGATAAGATGGACCATCGTTAGCAGTTGCTATGTGAACAGATCCTACCACAGTCTTGTTTTTTACAATGTCTATCCATGCTGGCTTATGAGAGAGACAATCGACAACAAACATGTAGGTACCCGCTACAGGACACGTGAACACTCCTGTTCTGACGTCATATCCATTTCCATCGTTCGTCAGGATCCCGTCATAAATCGCAGTATTACCAATCCTTATTATCAGGTCTTTCGATTTAACATAAACAGAAAAACTCACTCGTGGTTTATCTGAAAGAAAAGTTTAGTTTATGTTTATGACTTGAAGGAACTATGATAATGTTGCAATATGCATACCTCTCAGTATAATGGCTCTGGGATTTCCCACCCATCTTTTGACAGGCTTTATTGCCGTCTGGGCTTTCCAGTCCGTCTGTTTGTGTGCCGATCCGTCTTTTAATTTTTCAATTTTATCTTTAGCACAAGGAGGCATAGAACCATCATATTTAGTGGATGAATCTCATGAGTAAGCGTGGTCATGATCTTAATGTTGGTCGGTGTGGCATCATTTTGGTATTTTATAGAATTAAACACAATGACTATGTAGTTACTTATACATATCATTTGAGAAATCTTAAAAGTGTTTTTTTTCTTCTAAATTTGCAATATTCATTGTGATACATGTATTTGCAAAACGTGTCAAAGGCACAATCATGACTTTTGATATGATATAAAATTATATCAAGCGCTGTTATAAAACCAACGGTGAATCTAGAAACAAACATAAAGTAATCTACTACCCGGAATCGATAAAGCACTATAATTTAAGTACTTGTATTTCACAAATAGTCTATACCTCCGCAATGACGTTTGGAATATATATAGGAACCCATCCAGTTAAACAGCTTTAAAATATCACAAGCATGTATGATTACTTCTTGGCGTTGAATTAATTTAAATTACAACAATGAGAGTACATGACACAAGATACATGTATAAAAAATTGGCACAAGTTACGTCCCCTGTCCGTCATCTTGTAAACAAAGGTATTTCCCAACGTTGATCTTTGTGATTGCCTAACTTGTATCTTTGCAATTTTGCATTTCCCTATCAATTGCAGTTAACTACAATAATGCTCAAGGGTAGAATAACACATAAGCTTGTATTAAAACTCAACAATTAGCTATAATTCACATAGTAATCTCTTACATTTGCCAAAAATGAAAATTCAACTTCCCCTAGTGACCTTTGTCTGAAGTCACAAATGACGTATTGTGCAACGAAGCATTCATACGCGTATCAGCTATATTGTTTTGGGGTCAAAGGGTCAAAGACTATCAACAGGGCACTGATAAAACAAAACAAAACATCTTTAACATCTAGCTGAAACTAATTTCGCTTTCACCTCTAGAAATGATACTTTGAACAAAAACTTCTAATAGTATTTAATTAATTTCAAAAATCCCATGCTGAACTTTCGGTCCAAAGTTTAAAGATCAAGTAAAGTTGATGAATTATTTATAATTGAAGATATAAAAGAAATACTATAGTTACTTCGGTATTTCGTTTACAAATACAATACTTAGAATATATTCGTTGCGGAAAACGGATGATCTCGTTTAATTTTGGAGCCCACAAAAGGTCTTGTGAAAAGCTAGAAAAACGGTATCCAGACAATATTGATAAGTGATTGATTTTCACCTTGTTTCTTAATAAAATTGATCAATATCGATGTTTATAGTTTTCAACCTACCCAGGTTTGGGTATTCCCCATAAAGATGTAAGTCCCTTTGTGACATGTTCAGAGTTTTTCAGAAGGAATGAATAATCATATTAAAGAATACCTTACCCGTTCTCGATAATTGGATGAGTTGTCTCAGTGCTGTAGAATCCAGTTTGACTGTGGCCTCCGCGTTGTTGTAGATCAAAGACTCCAAGGCATTCAATCTTGTGTCACTCTGTTTGTGTCCTTCAACAAAACCAAGGAAATTTAGGACCAAAAACGATGATAAGATTAGTGAAACCAGCACGGTCTTCATTATGACGTCAGTGTGTCACCAGTTGTGCAAAGCTATCTATCTAGTCGAATTTATAATTTATTTTGAGCAATATGTTACAACAACAGTCATTTACATGTTGATACTTAGAACAGAGTACAGTCACGCAAATGAACGCAGTGCAGAGTATCATATTTCCTCATTACTCATCCGCTGAACATAAAAATGTTTCTTCTCTAGTGAAGGGTCTTTATCGTAAGAGGCGTATTCAATGTTGCCCAAAGCTTTCTCGGTCATCACACCGAGTTTTATCCACCTCCATGGTATTGGAACACTTCTAGTATACCGGTCCTCAAAATATGGCACTAAACTAAGTGTCGTCGAATGCGGTTTAGTAGGTATACACGATTGGTAAAATCGTTAAAACAGCAAAACATCGTAAAATTAAGACCAAGTTTGAATTCCCGGTGTAAAATGAAGTTTAAAAACTGTGTTTGTAAACAAAGCCGTTTTTTTTAAATTCCAATTAAAAATAAAATCAATAAGACGTACAGTTTATGTTCCAAAATAGATAGAAACTGTTGTTCAGAAAATTCTCACGTGTGCGTTATTTTACGTACATCTTCATAATATTCTTGACACTTATGTTGATGTAAACAAACCAAGACTCATCTGGAATAGTGATAGGATATTGATGCTTACTATCTTATGAAAAATATTTCGGCAAGTAAGGCATTGGAATTTGTTTTTTAAATATTGACATTTTAGCTTATGGACATTTCCAAATGGGGGATGTGACCCAAATATCCATGCTTTTATCAATATCTTTTAATCTATTAAGTTAACTAACACCATCAGCTTGATATCTGGAGCTTAATTACGCTCAAACGCCGCTGGGCTTTCTAATCGATTTTATAGAACAAAACATTGGAGTTTCACGTCACAGCATCCAGGGGGAAAATGTGAATAGCGGTGTGTTTACAGCCCGCTTAGCAACGATGTGACTGATCATTACGGTATATCGGAACTATAAAATTTTAGAGCTCTTCCGAAAGGAAGTTTTATTTTTGTTTTGTTTAAAATTGTTTAAAATATCATATCTTAATCACTGTCAAAGTCTTTTTCAGTTTCCGCCATATTTAGGTTAAATGTTGCGCAAAGTGAGCAGTTTCTAGATGTTCGTTATACACTTTGTTCTGGTATTTTATCTTATCAGACAGTATACAAATTCTTATTTTATCCTTCAGTCCATAGATTTATCACATGAATTTTACATCAACTGGCACCGAAGGATAAATTACAGGCAAAATTATAATTATTCAAACTAATTTCCTGCTGAATATGTTGATTCAATACCTCCTTATGACAAACGGGATGAGTTTTTCCATCGTCAACTTCCCATATTTATTTATGCAGCAATATTCCATTATCCCCAGCATATGGTGTTTATATATCTCAACTGATTCGATGCGCAATAACTTGTTATACGTATGATCAGTTTTTAAATCGAGACACGCTACTTGCAAACAGATTGATGTTATAGGGGTTTAAACATTCTCGATAGAAGTCAGCATTTCGCAAATTCTATGGCCGTTATAATGATCCAGTTTGTCAAAGCAACCTATCATTGGATCAAATGATGTCTGCCGTGTTACATACCAATTCTTAGGCAGTTCTTGGCACACTGATTTGACTGCGGATTACACCGTTTACCTTATCAAGAAATAGGACTTACTGGTGGTGTAACCGGTCAACAGGGGATGATCCGTCCGTCCTAGGCACCTGATTTCACCTCTTGGTTTATTCGGGGGTCTGTGTTTGCCCACCTCTCTATTTTGCATTCCTTTTAAAAGTAATGATTTTGGTCACTGTTAGTTATCTCTACCTTTCATTACTTTTCATTACCTTCCCCGTTTTCCCTTTTCTTGAATGTCTCCCTTTGGAAGCGAAGGCGTTCCTTCGTTTGTACAAACTTGAAATTCCTACTCATAGGGATAGCGTGTGCTAAGTTTCGTTGATATTAAACTAATGGTGCTAGAGAATATGAAAGTGTGAAAAATTTGACGGAAAGAAGATTTGACAAACAAAACACATTTGTCTGTCGATAGTTGATATCAAGAACAATTGTATGTAAATCAATGATTACCTGTAGTAATTGTGCGCGAGTTTTACAATTAAGAACATTGTTGTCTGTCAAACTTTTGGTTAATTTACAAAGTACACCGCAACTCCCGCACCTTTGTATATGTTTCCACGTTGTATAGATTCAAGTTTTTTGTATCCCCGCGACTATAGTACGGGTATATATACTGTTTGTCCTGTCGCTCTGTCAGAAATTTTAATCTGGCTCATAACGTATGAATGGTGAGTGATAGGGGTCTCATATCTCATATGCAAATTCCTTATTTTCGTACCAAGCTTTTTAACCAGGTGAGCTTGGTGTTTAACATTCAAGAAAACCTATTTAAAATACCCTGAACTATTTCGAGTAATGTTTTCATAATTGCATATATATTCCTTGTGGTAAGCCCTTAACATTTCATGCATAAAATGTTTACAAGGTCATAGATCATGCATGAAATGTTAAGGGCTTACCACAGGAGACGATGAAGGTAGAAATGGCATAGATCATGGTATTGCATGAAAGTTATTGCCACAAGGAATTTATATACAAAATATGGAAGCTCTACCTTAAATAGTTAATAAGATATTTAATGGTGTACGAGTTCTTAGAAGTAGGAAGAACTCGAAGGTCAACCTTCACCTTCTCCAGAAAAACCAAGGTTATGTTAGCTATAATGGTGTTGAGGCATGTTCTGAGAATTCAAGTACGATTATGACGTGATCTTTTGAGCCGAAGTTGTGGCCACAATGTGAAAACAAAATTAAAATTACATCAGGTGAAAATCAACAGAGCCCAGGTGACTCAGATGAGCGATTTGACCCATGTACTTCTTGTTTGATAGTAGCAGTGAATGGTAGGAATGTAGGGTTGAAATAAAGAACTGAACGCATGCTGTGAAGGACGAACCACAAACCAAGACTAATCAATGATATAGGAATTTGACGTTTGGGCAAAAGAAAAATGTTTAGATAGTATTATGTTACATCTGAGGATAATTTTATACAATTTTGAAGACAACGTCTGCAGTTGGCACCCCCTGCAGTATCAGCCAAGCAAAAATGTGTGGCCCGTAGAATGTCTATAAGCTTTTCTCAACAAGTTTCGAAGTGACATTGACCTTTTCACTCAAAAAGCAATAACATTGGATGACCAAGCTACATATTCAATTAGTGACAACTACCAATTAAACTAAATGGAGGCCACCGGATACTAAGTACCGGTCGCAAGTTAAATTAAGTGGCGACCACCCTATAAATCAATATCAAATATCTACCCTTTCACTTGCCGCCTTTCGTACAAAATGCATAGTGTAGTTAGAACTACGCGAAATTTTCTAACATAATTTGTTGCATACCAACCCTATTAAACCATTATCTTTTATCTGAAACACAAACAATGGCATAGTTGAGACGAGGTAAGCAACACTTTCAGGTATAACACATCATTTGTCTGTCTAGGATCAAGTAATGAATAGGATGTAAAAATTATATGGTACCAATTTTGATGATCTAATCCAAACCAATTGAAACCTTCACCCTTAGTAGAGTAGAAAAATGGAACTCAAAATCTCTCCAGAACCCCAGGGGCCACCGGGTGGTACCACTACAACTCCAAACTGAAAGCTACGAATGACAGCTCTATGGTTTTTCTACCTTCCCTTGATCTCCTTTCCGCCTTGTCTTCAAAGATTTATGCTCTAAAAGCAGACACCAAATCGCTTCAGGTGAGCTAAACAATACTTCTGGGTATTCCAGAGGTCTTCTTTACATGGCATCGAGTACCCCTTAGTACTCTCTACCTCAATCAATGGATGCATTGTCCCTTTCACCCCTCCTAGAGTAGAAATTGGGATTTGAAATCCGTCCCAACCCTCGGGGGCCACCGGGTGGTACCACTACAGCCCCGAAATGAACGCGGTGAATGATAGTCCTAGGTTTCTGCTACATTGCCTTGATGTTCCTTTCATCTTGTCTTCATAGGTTAATGGTGCAAAAGCAGTCATAAAACCTCCTTTTCATTACGAGATACGAAAAATGTTAAAGTTCAGGTGCGCTAAACAACACTTCTGGGTATCCCAGAACTCTTCTTTAAATGGCATCGAGTACCCCGTAGCATTTTCTACCTCAATCAATGGAGACATTGTCCTTATCTCCCCTCATGGAATAGAAATAGGGACTCGAAAGCTGTACCGACCCCCAGGCGCCACCGGGTGGTACCACTACATACCCAACTTGAAAGTGGTGAAAGATAGTCCTAGGGGCCATCTATCTTACCTTGATGTTCCTTCCGCCTTGTCTTCAAAGATTAATGCTCTGAAAGCACTCATAAAACCCTTTATTCTCAACGAGAAACGAAAATTGTCAAAGTTCAGGTGAGCTAAACAATACTTCCGGGTATCCTAGAGCTCTTCTTTACATGGCATCGAGTACTCCTTTGTACTCTCTACCTCAATCAATGGATATTTTGTCCTTGTCACCAATACACGTACTCAAACAGCCATTTGAAGAATAACTGATTCCTGTTCCGGATATATACATACACATTTGAGGTATTTACATCAGTAAAACTAAACAATGCTAGATTTAGATTGAATGCCGATGTACGCAATGACATGCAAACGGACTGATACACTTTATCTTTTATCAAAGATAAACATGAGAGAGAGAGAGAGAGAGAGAGAGAGAGAGAGAGAGAGAGAGAGAGAGAGAGAGAGTCATTCATGCACCTTTTGTATCTTTTAGTATCACGCTCTATTCAATATAATTTGTAAATACCCACAGCAGGCAGACATATTTTATGTGGATGTACCGTGACATGTATATTATATCCACATGTAAACAGACCTGTTATAAAGTCCTTGGTGTACATAGCATAAGAAGAAAATTTATCCGATTCAATGGTCGTTTTTAATCGTGTTTATATTCATGACCAAAAAAAATGAACATTCAAGAGCCATTTTATTTTCGATAATTCATTTGAACAGGAGGACATGGAAAAGCGCCTTCGAAAATATGATTGCGTTCTACTCAACAATCTTCGGCAAATACACGCATTATTTTCCTCACTCTAATTAGCACTAGATTCTTCCGCAAAATGTCTATGACCACGATACAGTTACATGTAAATGCATGATGTATTTTCCATAGCATACCAGTTTTAATAGTCTTTGATCTCAATGAGTATTTAGTTTTATATAAAATGTTAAAATTGTAACTTTAAATAAAAATATTCTAGAATAACCAGGGGACTGTAAATCCTATAACGTCGATGCCATCGTTCCGAAAAAGCGACCGTCGGAAGACAGAGTTAACAATGCAATAGTGTAACGTTATTTTGCTCAATATTAGCAACAAATAAATAGTTCATGTTATATATGAGTGAAACGAGAAAATTATCACCTTTCTACCTGCAAAATTTTTTGAAGCGAGGCCAATTTTGGTCAATAACGCCCCTTGTTCTTTCCAGAATTTCCAGGTGAAGGCGTCATTCCAAATATCGAGCCGTGTCGAATCTCGGCCGAAATTACAATTGTAGAAGTGCACAAATCGGAATCAGGACAGCATTGTGGGGGAAATGAGAGTTACCGATCTTAGGACGTGTGCTTTGACGCCATGGACGAAACTATTTCAATACGGGAATGTGTAGAAAAGGGCTTCGAATAGTACATACTAGTTTCACTTTTATATCGTGACCTCAGGTAAACGTGAAATGTCTAAAATGAAGCTTTGTTTTAAATGCAATAAAGGATTGTTCCTTCGTCACCCTAGGGTCTGCATAACATTCTAAAGAAAAAAGATGAATATTAGATTTCGACGCGGTTAATATAGAGTGCGACCATCGGGAAGCCGTTCATGATTATCATTCATCCACATATCCAACAACTACGGACTTTGTGTAGGAAAAAGTCAAATCAAAATTGACTAAGATATCACTTTAAAAGCCGCAACACAACAGGAGATAGCTAAATCTAAACGTCTAAACAAAAAGGAAACAGCTCGGAGATATATAAAGCGAAAACACCAAGACATGACATTGTGATAAATCTACAACGTTTTACCTTATATTCACTTTCAGTGATATTTCGATTCGGCATATAACCCAGTGAACTCGAAATAAAAGACACTGCAAAGTCTTTTACATCTGTTTTACATTTAGGTGGGGTTTTCTTCTCTTAACATGGCCGTTAAAGGTCAACTAACAACTCAAATTATGATAAATGTGATGAATTTGATGATGATGTTATTGGATTATGACATGAAGTTGGTCATGTGATCAAATCCTACAACACTCAAAAATGATATTCTAGTTCTTATATTTATATTTTTTTCTATTTTGATTTGTGTTTTTACCGAGCTTCCAAGATTATGTAGCAGATAACCGAAGCTACGAACGTACAACACAAAATAGATTTTTATCGAATAATAATTAGCAACAATACCAAAGAAGATGTAGATATTTGATTAAGAAAGGACGAAACAGGTGTAAAATAAAAGTAATTCAGAGCTTAAAGTCAATTGAATTGAAGATAAAAAGAGCGTAGTAAACTACATCCGTGATGTGATTTGGTCGCGATCAGCAATGACGAAACTGTCGTTGACCTAGCGTACTAAGTTGAAAACGCAATTGTTGAACACAAATTTCGACAGAAATTCAAAGAATCTGAGAGATTTGATGGATGATGTGATGGATCAAGTCAACGTTAAGTTTTTAGTCAGGTTTTTGAAAGGAAACAACGGCATGTTCATTGTTATGACTCGCGGTTGTTGCTAGGTAGGAGACGCTCCGGAAAAGTAGGACATATTTAGAGGAAGTGCAGGTAGGTCCCTTCTTATATTGACCTTCTGTGTGTGTAAAAGAAAATAAAAACCAACTCACAGAGTTTTTGTTTACTTGAGATATTTCTGCTGTAGGATTTTAATGAAGCCTCGCACCGGTACCCTGACATGAAAATATTTTTTCGAGCCTCGAAACCAGCTTCGCTCATGCCAAGTCATAGCCGATGACAGTCGCCAGGAAACGACAGGTTACCTTATCATCATAAAGTAAACAGTTATATTCTGCCTCCATTTTTTCGCTTTCAGTATCAAAGTTATTTTATGAATTCGTCATGCTACAGAAATTGCAGTTTATCCATAGTTGCTGACGGTATTTAAAACGGTTTAAAATGAAACAACTGAACGGTAGGTTATGTCAGTTTTTAAATTGAAGCAGGTTACTGACTAACAATTTGATGGTGCAGGGATTTCAACAGTCCCGTTTAAAGTCAACATTTCGCAAATTTCATGGTCGTTATAACGATCTAGTTTGCCCATACAACCTATCATTGGGTCAAATGCTGCCTGACGTGTTTTCTCCCTTTACCTGATCGAGATATAGGGCTGACGGCGGGTATGACCGGTCGACAGCGAATGTTTACTCCTCCTAGGTACCTGATCCTACCTCTGGTGTGTCCTGGGATCCGTGTTTGCCAAACTCTCTTTTTTGTTTTGCTTATACGAGTTACGAGATTGATTACTGTTCGTTATCTTCACCTTTCACATTGCAAGGTTTCAAAGGTATAGTTTAAACTCACCATTTCTCAAATTCCATGGTCGTTATATACATCATATATCCTGACATTATTTTGAATGCTATGTAACGGGTTTCATACCAACTGTTAGGCCGTTCTATACATGATTTCACCTTAGGATTACTCCGTTTCCTTGATCAAGATATTTGACTCAACCGGGATTCCCCCACTTATTAAAGGGTCAATGCATTGCAATCCATTTTTTTTTTTTTTTTTTTTGTAGAATAAACAACTATTCTAATTAAAACTTAATTGAAATTTTGACGAAACTGTAGATTCAATTGAGGGAGATATAAGCGAAAATCTCCAAATCACAGCTGAACGAATTTTAAAATAGTCTGGTTCAAACGCCATATCGTTGTGACGTCACAAAGGGTACTGAGCCATTGTGGAAGAGGAAGAGTGTAGATCAGTAGTTGAATTTCGCCTTATTTATATTATTTAATTGTAGTTTTAGTGTAATTATATGTTATAGTTTTAACATTTAGTCATAGTGAACAGTTTTAAGTCGCAGTATTCCTGATTAGCATCGTAAATACCGCGACACTGATACCTCTCTCGGACATCTTCGAAGAATCGAATGCAAAGCCAGTAAGTTTGTTTTTCATTACAATATTGTAGATTTCTTTTGTCATATGTTTTCATTTATTCGGTAAAAATTATCTCAAGTTCTTACAAGTTCTTACTATATGTTAAGATTTTGTAAACCTATTAGCCATTAGAATTGATAACTTACTTTCAATTTGGTAGGATGGACTTCATTTCAATGAGAACAATCATAACACAGTGACATTTTCAAGTACAAGATAGCATTCCCAAAGCAAAAGAGGGGAGATTATACCGTCAAGAAAAGTGAATGCGCGAAGTACTTAAGGTAAGTAGATTAAATGCAAGTACACTGTATATTTATTAAGTAAAAAAACTGTGTGAGCATGTATTTTTATTGGGGTGGGAGGGATCCTCAGTAAATATACAATACAGTGACATATGTTTCAACTAACAAGAACAAAAACATTTTTGACAAAAATATGTGAAATTAACATAAGTGCAATCTATTCCAAAGTTGTTGTTTTTTTCAGGTGTAGACAGCCTGAAATAAGCAGCACTCGTGTAAAATGTTCCATATGTCTCATAATGATCATATAGGGGATGCTCATCCATCTCAACTTTATTTGGCCGCCTCGAAACAAGAATGAAAATACTCGCAAGATACAGGCATACTTAGCGGGGGTATGTCTATTATACTGCCCACTTGCCTCATCATTACAAAATTACATAGAGTTCTTTCTTTCTTGGTAAAAAGATATACACAGTATACATTATTCTAAATAGCAATGTCTGATAAAATTTTGTAAATCTGTACGCCATTAGAATTATGTCAATAATTTTCAGTTTGTTGTTGGCTGGACTTTATTTCAATGAGAACTTTACAAAACCCCAGCCATTTTTTTTTTTTTTTTTTTTTTTTTTTTTTTTTTTTTGCTTTTTTTCATTTGTAGGAGGTTGCACACAGTAAAATACAATACAATCCTTATAGATATCATTTGAAGTTACAAACGACGAGAACACGAAATCATGCACTATATTATATGGTTTATAGCAAGTACATAATGAACATATGTGAAATTTATATGTAAACACAATCTTTAATACTACTTCTATGCTTTTTATTTTTTTCAGGCAATGTATATATATTGACAAAGACAGCCACCACTCCAGGAGAATGTACCACAATGCCTCCAGACAGAATTAGCAGGAATTAAATATATGATACTCTCCACTCTCCTCAGGATAGGTTGTCCTAATTAAACGTACAGCACAGGCAGCAAGAAACACAAACATTTTCCCCTAAAAAACCCCATCAGTAACGTACCATTTGTTGATATCCAATCTAGCGCATTCCTCTACAAAAAGACAAAATTGATATAGCTTCATGCATATGTTGTTAAAATAGAATATTTTTATATGGCATAATATTTTTTCATATTGCTGAGGACTTTCATACTATGAGTACTTGGGGTTCAGTCATCTGTTAATTTAACTGAGGTGATTGTTTATTAATAGTTATTAATAGTTATCTAAGATGGCATGTTGATATAAAATGGTGTACTAAGAGGATTTCATATAACGAAGCAGCTTGCTGGAATTTTTCAGAGTGTATGTATTAACTTGTAGGAAGAAAAATATTCCCCTCCCGATGAATAACTATTATCTACAGCATATTCTTTACGATATCAGAGTGACCCAAAGCTCAAAAGAAATCAAAACTTGAAATGGTTAACCTAGTGTATCAATCTTTTTCTTGTATTACATTCTTGGTATGTGAAAATAACTGCAGTGTATTGATATTGTCACTCACCCTCTATCTTGAATGAATTTTTTTCCAGAATTTCTTTTAGACCTATCTATAAAATTTACTCCTCTGCACCCACCCTCCAATAATCAATGGTGTACTTATAACTTTGTAATGACAACCTACTGTTAATAAAGTATGAACGAATTTGTTTCATCAGCCACCAATACATATAAAAATGTAAATGACCTCATTTCTTGGTGCACATTGTTCACCATACGTCATGGGAACATATACTTTCAGTCCCACACCTCTCTAGATCCGCGCATGTGTCTCCAATTTTAAATAAGAAATAATCATGCAACATATACCCATTTGCTACGAGCAACTCATGATGATATCTGTAAATATAACACAGATGAATTAAGGCACACTGGATGAAGTCCATTGTGTTGCGTTATATAAGGCTTTCCCTGTTTTTTCTTGCACTGTTCTAACAGATAGAAGTGTTTTCAGTAATGGTCGCAATTACACGTGGTTTAATCTAAACATGCAAGATCTTAAATATTTCATATTCCATTTACTGTCAAACGCATTCCCTCGCTTCATAAATATCAGTTATTGATATGTTAGGAGCTCAATATTCACTTCTTCATAGGTACACTGTCAGGAGTGCGAACTCCGAAACCATTTTAGATATATCTCATTTGTCATGGGGTTTTTTGGAATTTTTTTTTTGTTATTATTATTATTTTATTGATATGCAAACAAATTATCAAAAATATTTACTTTTTTATTTGATGGCAAAAAGCATCAATCGTTTATAATGAACTAACCAGTTATTCAATTATTTATTGTTTCCAACTCCTTCTTCGTCAGTTGTAAATAGGGCTGTTTTGAGGCGAATGATTTTGGTCTAGGTCATCCTTCGGCTCAAAAAGGTATGGTTGTGTTTTTTAATTCGACATCAGAAAAATTCAATTATTTCTAAATACGATGAAATAACGCTTCAATCACCGCATAAACTATTGTTGGTCTCTATATCTTGGATATTCCGTACTATATTCCATGTGTGGTCCCTTTGTGACATCACACCTAAATAGCCTCGTTTTCGGTCGTTTCTATTTTTCACTTTATACGATCAAGAGCTCTGATATTTCTACACCGATTTTGATGCGGGTTTTTACGCTCAACTCAGTAAAGAAGATTCTTTTTTAAACACAATTAACTACAATTTCAATTCATAGGCCCTTCAAATGACTCGTCGCATATTTCTAAACTTTTATTTTTTTTTCAGCAGAAATAATTCATTTCATGCCTAACAATACTTTACATGTGTTTTGAATGAAACAGTTTGTGTAGTTTTCATGTTTAAAAACGATGAAATTCAAATCTTGCGATATGTATATTTTCTTCGATATTTTACGCGCCATTATCTGTGAAGTCAAGCAAGAAGGTTTTGAAAACAGTTAGTAGACATATCATAAACAAATTAGATATAAAAACCAAATAGCACATCAAAGGCTGGTAAATAACACTGCATTAGGGTGTGTTGTGTTTAAAGGGTGTACTACTTAGCTGTCGTAGAAAGAATTAAGATTGAGGATTATTTCCCATTTTTTGAAATAATGTGTGAGGGAAAAGACATGGATATTTGTTTTACTTTGCCATTAAAAAAACAGTAGCATGCAAGGTGAAGACAACGAACAGTGATCATTCTCATAACGATGTGTCCCTGTACCTTTTCAAAAAAGCATTTGGACAGAGACGTAGATAAACTGCAAGATAATGGTTCTATCGAACCTAAGCACAATTACATGTAGGCCTACAACGTATGCATTCCGTTCTAGTCTTCAAATTCAATACACATTCGCACCATCTGACCTTCACCTTGTGATAATATATACGCATAAATTGTGCTAGCAGTTTCTACCAATTGGTAGATTAACAAAACATTTAAAAGTGAAAAATAACTTTTAATTATGCATAATGAAATATTGTATTTTCCAACCTTTAATTGGGTTATAATGTTTTCATTTTTAATGAACGCATAACAACAATACCGCATGTAAATGTAATATGTATTTAAGTTATAAACGCCGTGCTCCCACTTCCTTGCAATGTGTAGATCAAAAAAATAATGATAAATAAAATTGCTTCATTGAAATAAAGTATTGTGATTTCCACTTTCAATCTGATCATTTTTATTTATATTTTATCAAATCCATCCGTGAAAACAGGCCGAGGTTGTCAATAATATATCGTATCATAATTTATCTAATCCAACAATAACTTTTATGATAAATACACTGTTTATTTTCTTTTTTTTAAAAACGCAAATCAATTACTATAATCATAAGGAAGACCAAATGCATATAATTTTGCATACTTTGAAAACATATGTCTCCTTTAAGCACCTTATAGCATCTCAGGTGTGTCCAGGGGTTCGTGTTTGCCCAACTCTCTATTTTATATAACTTATAGGAGTTATGAGATTGATCAGTGTTCATTATCTTCACCTCTTATTTGTCTGTCAGAATAAGTTAGTATGCAATCACACTTTCCCTTGTTGCTCAACAGAATTCAACCTTCATAACTACTTTAACATGTCTTCAAGATGATTACGGAAATTAAGGGAAATCATGATAACTCTACATATCATTTTCACCACGTCATTGCTTTTTGAACGTTTCCATATTTTCCCTTGGATACATGATTATTTGTTAGAATATTATGTACAATATGTACATGTGCGACTCGGCATTTTCTTATCATTTAACGTGTTCATATCAGTTAAAAACGACAATAACCATGATACGGACTTGTTTAAACAAGTCTCATTAGTACCAAACGCACAAATATTCAGGTAAATGAATAATCTCATTAACTCAGTATGCAATCTCATCCTTTATTACACAAATCTCATGACTTGTAATTTACAATTTCTTATCTGTATCAATTCTTCAGTACAGTAAAGTTCCAGAGAAACCAGAGTAGCGACCACGGTAGATGAAGCCGCTTTTGTCACCATTAATAACTTTAACGTGGTCACCTTTCTTTGCCTTTAAAATGACGGTTCTACTCAACTGCTGCCAAGATGGGCCTTGGTTAACATTTGATATATGAACAGTTGCTACCACTTTCTTGTTCAGTGCAATATGTATAAATGTCATTTTACGAGAGAGACAATCGACAACAAACATGTAGGTACCCCCTACAGGACACGTGAAGATTCCTGTTCTGACGTCATATCCATTTCCATTATTCGTCTGGATTCCGTCATATATCGCCGTTTGACCATTCCCAAGTGTCAGGTGAGTTGATTTAGGATAAACGGAAAAACTCACTCGTGGTTTGTGGCTTGGGAAAGTTCCTGAAAGACAACCATAGCTTGCATTTATTGCTTGAAGAACTCTGAAAAGGTTATGGTATTTATAGTATTAAATATAATCGCTCTCGGATTTTTACAACCGTCCTAAGATAGACCTTATTCTGGTATTGGGACTTTTAAGTCCGTCCATATATCTGTCTATTTCTCTGTTAACTTTTGATTATATACTGGGCACAGTGAGGTGTTTATCCATCAAATGTAGTTCGTTAATGAATCCGGGGGATGATGTGGTCTAAATTTAGGTCAGTGTGGCCACATTTGTGAATTTTATGGCATTAAACACAATAAGAAATTGGAGTTTTATTGCTCTATTGACTTTTTACTATCAGAAGAGAAATATTGATATCTTTTCGAATTTCCAATACACATTCCTACTGATATTTGTAAACTAATGCTAAGACATAACCACATCATTAATCACGATATAAGCTTCCGTAGTTGTAAAGAAACTAGTGAACAAGACAGAAATCTAAGACATTTCACAACACAGAGCTGATATAACGCTACAGATGTGAGTATCTGTGTTTCACTATATTTCTTTCCTCCACAATCGACATCCGATAAATAGATGTCTGTTTATCCGTCTGTTAACTTTTAATTATATCCTGAGCACGATGAGGCGTGACACCATCAGACATGGTCAGCTGATGATTCTAAATGTAGGTCAGTGTAACCTCTTTTGTGAATTTTATGGCATTAAACACAATCAGAAATTGGAATATTATATTTATATAAGTATTGAGCAACTATATCTATTGATTTTAACTATCAGTATAGACATTGATATATTTTCGAATTTGCAACACATATACCTACTGATATTTGCAAACTAACTCGACCACCACTTTTAAGCATAATATAAGCTCCTGTAATTGTAAGAAAAATAGTGAATCAAGAGAAAAATCTAAGATAATTCACGACACAGAGCTGATTTAGTGCTACAGATCTGACTACCTTTGTTTCACTATATTTCTTTCCTCCAAAATCAACATTCGAGAAATGTATTAAACTCCATCAAATTAAAATGCGTTTGAATGTCATAACCTAATGTATGATTACTTCTTGGACTAATCTTAATATTACATATGAAGGTACATGGAACAAAATCAGCTCTAGTGTTTTGGGGTAAAAAGGTCAAACTAAGGTTATGTGAAAAGGACATTGACATTGATACAAGAGAATTGCTTTGGGACTTCAATGCAACTTACATTTAACTGATTTTCTTTTATCTCTAGAAACGCTGCACATAGACTTCTAGTTGTATGGAAATAACGTGACCTCTGCTGAACTTTGGGTCAAACGGTTAACATCAAGTAAAAGTGGACGTGATATGACGTAAATGTATCGGAAGATATATAAGAAATATAGCTAATATTGTATTTCATTGCGAAGACGTAAGAGAATTATTGTGTGATTAACGGTCAAGCAAACTGATACTGGCACACGAAAATTGTTTCTGATATATAGTAGATGTCCTTTCAGACCTAGAATCACAATACCTAGTACATATTCATTGCGGAATACGGATAAACTCGTTTAATTTTCTAGCCCAAATGGCAATTGACCAGAAAGGAAAACGGCCTCAAGACCATATTGATAAGTGGTTTATTTTCACCTGGGTTCTTAACACACAAACTTGTCTTTCGGATAAGATTAATTTCTATTGATGTTTATTGTTTTCTACCTGCCCAGGTTTGGGTATTCCCCATAAAGGTGGAAGTCCCTTTGTGACATGTTTAATCTTTTCCAGAAGGAATTAATAATCATATTAAAGAATAACGTACCCATTGTCGATAACTGGATCAGTTGTTTCAATGCATTAGAATCCAGTTTGACTGTGGTATCAGCGTTGTTGTAGATTAAAGACTTTAAGGCCTTCAGTCTGTCATCAACCTGTTTGTCTCCTTCAACAAAATCAAAGAAACAAAAAAGATGATAGGAATAGTGAAACAAGCACGATCTTCATCCTGACGTTAATGTGACATCAGTTGTGCAAAATTATCTATCTAGTCAAATTTATAGTTTATTTTGAGCAATATGTTACAACAACAGTCATTTACATGTAGATACTTAGAACAGAGTGAAGTCACGCAAATGAACGCAATGCAAAGTATCATATTTCCCCATTACTCATCCAATGAACATATAAATGTGTCGTCTTTTAGTGAAACGCCTTTATCGTGAGAGGCGTATCTGATGTTCCCCAAAGCTTTTTCAATTGCCCATACACATCGAGTTATATCCACCGCCATAGTATTGGAACAGTTCTAGTATATCGGTCCCTAAAATATGGCACTAAAATAAGTGGCATCGGGGAGGTATAGTATGAAATATGTACGATCGGTAAAAAGTGTTAAAATAGCAACATTAAAACTAAAGAGCTAAATTCAAAAAGTGTCATATACGGCTTACATATAATTTCTTTAAAAATGAATTAGCGTTTCCTTCGAATTTATGTACCTTTTTCCAATCGACCTGAACTTTTACTTCTATATATCTCTAATGTACCATTACAACAGACATTCAACTTTTTGTTAACCATTACAAATACCTTCTTTAAGCTTTTTAAACTTTAGAAATGGAAGAATAAAATCTGCAATTTTCCGGCTCAAAGCGTATCCATACCCCTTTATTGTTAGGGAACACATCAACCTGGAATTAACCATATGTGTCAGTTATTTTGGAAGTCGTTTAAGTCGTAATCGCATTTCATTTTCATTCTAATACTTTTATTTATATTTTTGTATTAAAAATTGTACAAAGTGCATTAAAATAAATTTACATACGCCTTTACTCAAATTGTATAAAATCAAAGTAATTTAATGCAGTACCATTAAAATATATACATTGTTTATTGTTGAATGAAAAATTAACAAATAAATATTAGTTTAAGTTAAGAATTAGAGAACTAAATGCTACAACTTTCAATTAAAGGGAATTTACTCAAAGTATACTGCCTATTCTGAGACCTATTGTCAAAGCAATACAAGCTAACTTACGGCAGATAAATTGAAAAATAAAAGAACAATATTTAGTATATTTGTGATTGAATACATAAAACTTAATAGAATCAAAGTGAATCTGAAGCAATAAACCCGTCAAATCAGAAGAAAATGTCGATTTATGAATCGTTATCATCATATCAGTAATTCCTGCTCGTTTAATATATCCGATATGCATTGACCTCGAAGGTCACCAGTTCGGGAAAAAAGCGAAATAGAGGCACTGAGCACATATCAGATTTGTAAACAATTTAACATGCCAGTTTTATAGAAAATTCACTATCAAAATTTCATTTGGATAACATATTTGCGTTGTCATTACTTTCTTACATTTCTTGTCATCCATGAAACGATGTAATATTTTAAAACAAACGAAACGTGTAGTTACTCACGTCAGTTTCCGTCTTTGCATATAGCCTCGACCTCAGCAACCCGATTATGTTCAGCGATACTCGTCCCCATGTCATTGTATACGACGCAATGACGGTTTATACGAACCGTTCATTGTAGGTATGCTCTCAAACTATATTCCTTTGTTTATTTTGCTGAATTTTTCTTCAGATCTTGAGGATTATATTAGTTATATCGATAGGTATTATTGAGTACATAATTGGATAGTTGCAAAAATACAGTCAGTTGGAACTTGTACTGCTTTAAAATGTACTCTTGCTATAGATATATATCCAAGAACTTCATTGTAAATGATTAACTCGTAAGCATAACGTTTAGATAGAACACAATGCAACGAATTAAAGTATTGTAATCTAATTAAAAATAAAGGTTAAATCTGCTCGCATTGCCCTACTAGCTGGCATACATGTATGCGAGCTGATCCAACATCTAAACTTGTTTAGATTGCAAACATTTTACCAACTCATTCAAACTACTCTTCAAATTTATAAATTTGTAATATTACTTTCATACAGGTGTTTGATTTTTTTTTTTTTTACACATGTATGCAATTAGTATAAAAAAAACAATCCACATATTTAAAATATACACAAATTCTTTTAGTGACATTTTACTAGAATTGAGCACATAGTTTTACACATCAGTAAAACACACAGTTGTTTTTTTATCTAGATGCAACAAATTTAAAAACATCCACTCATTAAAAAAATTGAAAACTTAAAGTACGATATAATGCATTTTTTTTTTCAAATCAGGTAAGATAACATGATTACAAATAAAGTGATATACAATCTACAAGTACACATACATGTCAGTGAACTCAAAATAAAGACACATCATATTCGTCCACTTCTGCTTCGGTTGATTTTTCAGATGAAATACTTGGACATCTTTCCCCGATTGTCACGGAGGTTTATTTGTTGGATAGCATGTCATCAGAAATAGATTATTTACGTCAGTCACAGGAATATATGTTATTTTCCCGAAAATCACACGGTCATTTTGCAATGGTGAGTCCATAAAAGACAGAACTCTCGAGCTGTTTGGGACATTTCCCTCATAATTCCGCACTGATTGATGTCAGACGTTCTTGCTTAACTATTCTCAATACGTTGTACACACAATAATATCAATCTGCAAGAAATGCAAAGTGATGTATAACAGTTAATCAATAGATACTGTCGCAAAATACTCTGGATTTCTTTGTATCCATGTCGGCATTCTAGAGTTTTATTCCTTTTGTATACACTGTACGTAATGAAGAGCTAGTAACTCCCCTATTGTATGAAAGGCGAAGATAACGAACAGTGATCAATCTCATAACTCCCACAAGGAATATAAAATAAAGAATTAGGCAAGCTCTGTTCCCTGGGATTGGGTGCCTAGGAAGACTAAGTATCCCCTATCGATCACTCACACCTGCCGCAAGGTATTTGTCTTGATCAGGTAAACGGAAAAAATCCGTAGTCAAAATCAGTGTGCCAAGAACGGCCTAACAACTGGTATGAAATACGTCAGACAACATGCGACCCAATGTTATGTTATTTTTGCAAACTAGATCATCATAACGACCATAGAATTTCCAAAATGCTGATATTTATCGAGACTGTTGAAACCCCTGTACCATCAACTTGTTTGTCAGTAGCTTACCGCGACTTAAAATTGACTATACGCAGAACAAGCTCTTGCATATCGAATCAGTTGAGATATGTAAACACCAAATGCAGGTGATAATGAAACATTGCAACATAAACATGGGAAGTTGACGATGGAGAAGCTGAAATTATCCCGTTTGTCATACAATTGAGTTGTCAGTTTGCTGTTAATATCTACTTTCAATAAATATCTAAGTATGAAGTAGGGGTGGACGACTCTGTGGTGTCTTTCATTTCGAATTTATATGATTTTTTTTTTATATCACTCCTTCGCAACTCTTCCTCCTTCGCCCCTAGATGTAAATCCCTTCTCTTCCTTGCACGAGAAATATATACTCATTCGCTTATTCAACAAAGATGGCATCATTATCAAGTATTCAATCTTGACTAAACTAATACTGATATAAGATTATCATTTCTAGACAATTTTGCAGTGTTGTGCATGTTGAAAGGATGAAATAAAACAGCTATTGGAGTCAGACCCCTTTTCCGTGGTCAATAAAAGCAATTCTATTGTATAAAAATTAAAACTTTATAAATAAACACCAGAGACGATGGTTTCTGAATAGTTTTGATAGTTCTCTTTCATTTTGTCATGAGGATTGTCGAAATATCAACTGATTTTTTTAACACTATAACAAGCAGTTTTAGTCATGGCACCCCTTCATGACAAATGATAAACAAAGTGGATGGGTCTCAACACAAAAGTTTAGGAATACAAATAGACATCGTGCTTTCCTTGTTTACAAATCAAGTGACATTATTGTTGCGGTCATGAAAATTGTATTAGAATCGTGATATTTTATAATTTGAGGTATGCATGGTTTTCACTGAATACATATATATGTGTGCTACATATATGATCCATATCTTTCTAAGATGCACGTAATTCATTCGTTATGATACTGCTAATACATGTACCTAAACATGTTTAAAACTTTAAATTACCAATACCTCTTTCGGTCATAGTTGCCGAACAACATGGAATTAGACATCAGTGCAAGTACAGAGATTATACGTTAAACTGTTAACCGTCAACATACGTTTCGTTCAAATCCTGTTGTGATATTCTAATCAAATATATACTAGCGGAAAAAAGAAAATGTTCATTATTTAATATATGTAAAAAAGTAACAATGAAAATTGTTTGTCATACTGTTAACAAATGTATTCGTTACAACATTTCATAATCCATTAATGTTAACGTCGAATAACGTCAATTTCAGCACACTCGAAAGACACTGGTATTCGAAATTGAATTAACAAAGTTAATAACGCGTGTGACCACCATTTGTATTCTCGTATGCTTGAGAACGGCTCCTCATTAATGCCACTAAAATGTTCAGAAATGTTTGAGGGATGCTGTTCCAGAAGTTGGTTAAAGCCTGGCCTAAATCCGCCAATGTCACTTGCTGATTTGGCAAACGGCATTGAGCTCGTTCCATTTCATCCCAGACGTGCTCGATCGGCGATAAATTGGGGGAAACGGCTGGTAAAGGCAAGACATCGAAATTCTGTTGAACAAAAAGGTCCCTGACTACACGTGCAACATGACTTGCTGCAGAGTGATGTGATTTTGTTGTCTCTGAATGAAGGGTATCACATGGCGCTGAATAATGTCGTCTCGATAGCTTACGCCGGTGAGATTTCCATTGACAATTTGTAGAGGGGTCCTCCGCGTGATGGTATTCCACCCCAAACCATAACGCTACCTCCACCGAATTGTCGACGTCGCACAACACAAGCGTCCTGCCACTGCTCCCCAACGCGACGATACACTCTACAACAGCCGTCACTGCTATCCAAATGAAATCTGGATTCATCAGTAAACAGAATATTGGCCCAGTTCTGTATTCTGAATCGCAGATATCGTCTGCACCATGCTAGTCTAGCAATACGATGACGTTGAAGCACTATTGGGCGCACTGCTGGACGCCTTGTTCTGATGTTGTGCTCCCGCAGACGATTACGCACAGTTCTTGGACTGATTGGTCGAAGTACAGGAATGCTACAAGCAGTCAAACTTGCTATCTGGAAACAATTTCTCGGGTCCACAAGTCTAATGTGGTTGTCCTGTCGACGCGACGTCACACGAGGACGCCCAAAACGTGGTCGATCCCGAGTGCTATCAGATTGTTGGAAACGTCTCCATAATGATTGGATGGTGTTCAAATGAACTCCAACGTGTCTTGCTACGATATCTTGTGCCATCCCAGCTTGAAGCATCACAACAGCACAGTATTGGCCAATAAAACCCGTGCGTACAAACACTTCAATAAACAGAATGTGTTCACTGACCATCAAAAAGTCAGTGCATCTGAGTCAGGTACTATCCGAAATTGTTCAAAAACATCACTTTTAACGATTGTTTAGATTATATAAATATAGGCAATAAATATAGAAAAATTATACAATTTTGTAATACAGTTTCTTTTTTCCGCTAGTATATATCAGTCACAAGTTCTCACAATAACTAAGGACATCCCCTTTTCCTTTCCTCAAGCTCTTAACCGAATTTACCTTGAAGCAAAATATTATAAATATCTGGGCTAGTATAATTATTTATGAAATACATTGACTATCTATTTTCATATCTAAAAAGCACGTGCTGTGAAAATGCATGTACGTTATTCTCGTAAGACTCTCTTTTTGGTTCATTATACTACAGGTAAAAACAATTGCACCAAAAATATGCACGTAATGTGTAAAACGTTGATGAAGAAAGTAAAACCATACTAGTGCATTCAAGTTCCACATAATGTAATCAATGGAAATATTTAATAAGTTGTTTAGGAAATTCGATTCAGAAAGGTCAACTTATTTCTGATAATGATATCTACACTTGTATGAGAACTGAATATAACGAACAGTGATCAATCTCATAATTCCTATGTATACGGTGTGTGATAATCGTAATTCTGTTAAGTACGGTAGATTTTGATTCATTTAAAAAATGTTTCATGAAATTTTCCTTGCGCTAAACACCCAGTAACATCTCAATATCAAAGGCATTGTGAGGTCACATTTAGCCTCGAATTTGTATTATCTCTTTCAAAGCTAACAATTATAAACAATAATACACCCCGTTTGCAATTTAAAAGGCCGTTAAAACTAAATAAAATTAACTAATAAATTCAAAATGGTAAAAAAGTAACCGTAAGTGTATCGTATATTCTTATTTAAAGAAACTCGTGAACTCGTTCATCTATTTAGTCGTATTACTGTTTTTCTATTTGATGATTGGCTAAAAACTGTTACAATAATAATCACGCCATTCATATTTAACAAGCTGGGTGTTTGAATTACAAATTACACGTTGGTATTGTATTTTTTGCATTCAAAATTAAAACACAAATAACTTTAAAAGCAACTAATTGACAAAGGAATATGACGGCGCCCATATGGATCACAAAATTTTCAGTGAACGTATGTAGATATTATTTCTATTCATTTGCTTATTTTCTCATATTTTTCTTTTACATACATGTTACCTTTAGAGCTTTGCTACGCTCGGTATAAATGTAGAGACAACGAAAAGTGATCAATCGCATAACTTCTATAAACAACACAAAGTAGAGAGTTGTGCAAACGTGGACCCCTGGATATACCAGAGGTGGGATCAGGTGCATAGGAGGAGTAAACATTCCCTGTCGACCGAACACGCCCACCATGGGTCCTACATGTATATCCTGATTTCATGAACATTTCCCCTAAATATCTACATCACCAACGGGCCAGCCGTCGATATCCAATGTAGGGTATTCCTCTTCAAAAAGAAAAAAATGTTATATAGCTACATTCATATGTTGTTAAAATAAAATTATTTATTTTTGTATGGCATTCTTTTTAAATATTGTTGAGGACTTTCAGGCTATGACTTCTTGAGGTTAAGTCATCTGTTAATTCAATTGAGGTGATTACTTATAAATAGTTATTTAACAAAGGTATGTTGATATGATATGTTGTACTACGATGTTTTAATGTAACGAAGCACCTTGGGAGAATTTTTCAGAGTTTGTGTATTAACTTGTAGGAAGAGAAATATTCCCCTTCCAATGAGTATCTATTATCTACAGCATTTTCTTTAAGGTATCATAGTAACCCAAAGCTCGAAAGAAATCAAAACTTGAAATGGTTAACCTAGTGTATCAATCTTTTTCTTGTAATACATTATTGGCATGTGAAAATAACTGCAGTATATTGATACTGTAACTCACCCCCAATTTTAAATGAATTTATTTCCAGAATTCCTTTTAGACCTATTTATAGAATTTACTCCTCTGCACTCAGCCCCAATAATCAATAGTGTACTTATAACTTTGTAATTACAACCTACTGTTAATAAAGTATGAACGAACTTGTTTCATCAGCCACCAATACATATGAAAATGTAAATGAAAACAATCATTTCATTATACATTACTTTGATAATAATTTATATGTAGGTTCTGACCTCATTTCTTGGTGCACAAACATGATAATTCATTGCTCCCCATATGTCACGAGAACATATACTGTTAGTTCCCCACTCCTCTAGATTCGCGCGTATGTCTCAGATTTCAACCAAGAAATAATAACGCAACATACCCATTTGTTTCTGGCAACTCAAGATACTGTCTATAAACATAGCACAGATGAAGGCAAACTGGATGAAATCCATTGTGTAGCATTATATAAGGCTGTCCCTGGTTTTTCTAGTACTGTTCTGACAGACAGACAGACCTGTCTTCAGTAATGACCGCTATTGCACCTGGTTTAATCAAAACATGCAAGATCTATATTGATATTCAATTTACTGACGAACTAATTCCTCATCTCATAAATATTAGTTATTGATATGTTAGGAGCTCAATATTCACTTCTTCATAGGTGCACCATCACTAGTGCGAACTCCGAAGCCATTTTAGAAATATCTCATCTGTCATGGGTTTTTTATTATTTTATTTATATGCAAACAAACTATCAAAAATATGTACTTCTTTATTTGATAGCAAAACTGCATCAATCGATTATAATAAACATACCAGTTTTTCAATAATTTATTCTTTCCAACTCCTTCTTCGTCGGTTGTACATAGGGCTGTTTTGAGGCGAACGATTTTGGTCTAGGTCATCCTTCCGCTCAAAAAGGTATAGTTGTGTCGTTAATTCGACATCAGAACATTCAATTATTTCTGAATACGATGAAATAATACGTAAATCACTGCATGAACTATTGTTGGTCTCTATATCTTGAATATTTCATACTATATTCCATGTGTGATCCCGCCTCGTTTTCGGTCGTTTCTATTTTTGTTTGATTACATTTTGAAAGCATGTCAAAATAGCCACTTGATACGATCGATAACTGTTATTTCTGCACCGATTTTGGTGCGGTTTTTACGCTCAACTCGGTAAAGAAGATTCCTTTTAAGCATAATTAACTACAATTTCATTTCATAGGTCCTTTAAAGGACACATCACATGTTTCTAAACATTCTTATTCTTTTCAGCAGAATTAATTCATTTCATGCGTAAAAATACTTTACATGTGTTGTAAATGAAACCGTTTGCGTAGTTTTCGAGTTTAAGAGCGATGAAAATCCAACTTTTGCGATATGCATATTTTCTTCGATATTTTACGCGCCATTATTTGTGACGTCGAGCGAGAAGATTTTGAAAACAGTTGGTAGTCATATCATAAACAAATTAGATTTAATGGACATAAAAACCAATATAACACATCAACGGCTTGTAAATAACGCTGCATTAGGGTGTTTTGTGTCATTTAAGGGTGTAGTACTTAGCTGTCGTAGAAAGGATTTAGATTGAGGTGGGTTTTTTTCTTCAATTTTTAAAGGAATGTATGAGAGAAAAGGCATGGATATTTTATTACTTTGCCATAAAAAAAAACAGTAGCATGTGTCTCTGTACTTTTTCAAAAAAGGATTTGGACAGAGACGTAGATAAACTGCGAGAAAATGGTTCTATCGAACCTAAGCACTGATACATGTAGGCCTACAGCGTATGCATTCTAATCTGGTCTTCAAATTCAATAGACACTCGTACCAACTGACCTTCACCTTAAATTGTGCTCGCAATTTCTACCAATTGGTAGATTAAAAAAAATAAAGAATAACTTTCAATTATAAATAATGATATATCATATTTCCCAACTTTTACTTGAGTTATAATGTTTTCATTTTTTTTAATGAACGCATAACAGCAATACCGTATGTACATGCAATACGTATCTAAATTAAAAAGTAATGATAGATAAAATTGCTTCATTAAAATAAAGTATTGTGATTTCCACTCTAAATTTGATCATTTTTATTTATCTTTTTTTAAATGCACCCGTTACAGCAGGCCTAAGTTGCCAATGATATATCGTATCATAATTTATCTAATCCAAAAATGAATTTGATAATAATTGCACTATTAATTTTTTAAAAAGCAACGCAAAGTGCATATGCTTAAAGGAATAACATTACCAAATAGTGTGTAGACAGAGACCCCATTTAAAAATTATTTACTCGCAATTGCAGATTTCATACTCGCTATCCTTGCTGCATTTGGGTCGCTATTTGTATGCACTAGGGGCTAAAACATATAGGACTCGGGTAATTTGTCAACATCGAATAAATGTTATCCATGGTGAATAAATCAGGCCACTAAAACCCGAGTTTTCAAACTTTCACAACAAGTTGATCGACGAAGGTCGCATATGACGTCACTGTACCACGTGACGACCTAACTATTTAACTAGGTTTTGTTAAATCACGGCTTAGATTTAAGTCCATATTGTGGCTAATTATTGCAATATTTCGGTGAACTAATTATTAAAATTAATTACTATAAGGAAGACACAATGCATATAATTTTGTATACTTTGAAAACATGAGATGCGTCCTTTAAAGACCCATCTCATGACCGTACGGTTAGTGAAAATGTAGGCGGAGCCTAATCTAAACAAATGTTATTTACCTGCAGTGGCCAGGGTCTACCAAGGTGTTAATTGTTATATCCCATTGCACTCAAAGAAATACACAGAAACAGAGGTGATCCAGACAGAACATGGTAGAAATCTACCTGTCCCTGCTTTATATATATATATATATATATAGTTTTGATATACGCAGGACCTGTCTCAGGGACCTCTGCAGAGTTTCTGTGGTCATAGTGTTTGAATAATGGTTGTATTCCTAAGGGTAGCTGACACATTCTTCTCTCTCTCTCTCTCTCTCTCTCTCTCTCTCTCTCTCTCTCTCTCTCTCTTACTCTCAGTCATTGAGGTGTCATAAATCGATGACATAAATTATTTCATTAAGTTACAAGTTTTAGAAATTATTGTGCAAATTATTGTTTGATTTCCGATGGTGTAATTTATGATACATGTATATAAAGGGGAAAAATTACAATCATATTGCAATTGCATTGTTTAGGGGTCTTTTTAAAAACAAAATAGCAGTTGTGGACAGGTCAATGCTATGAAAACAAGAATGCCTGTTATTGTTATCAAAACACCTCTCTGGGGTAACTCCAGATCACAGTGTCTGCAGATGTCACTCCACCTGAGATCTATTGTTAAATGATTGATTGACAGGCAGCTTATAATTTGAGGGTGTTAACTTAAAATTGGGTATTTAAGCATCTTATCGTACCTGAGGTGTGTCCAGGGGTTCGTGTTTGCCCATCTCTCTATTTTGTACAGCTTATACATTGTAGGAGTTTTCATTATTTTCACCTTGTATTTGTCTGTCAGAACAAGTTAGTATGCAATCAAACTTTTCCTTCTTGCTCAACAGAACTCAACCTTCACAAAAATAGCATGTCCGCAAGATGATTACTGAAATCAATGAAAATCATCATAACTCTACATATCATTTTCACCACGTTATTGCGTTTTGAACTTTTCTATATTTTCCCTTGGATACATGATTATTCATTAGAATATTACGTACAATGTCTATGTGCGACTCGGCATTTTCTTATCATTTAACGTGTTCATATCAGTTATAAACGACAGTAACCAAGATACGGACTTGTTTAAACAAGTTTCATTAGTAGCAAACGCAACAATATTCATGTAAATGAATAATCTCATTAACTCAGTATACAATCTCATCCTTTATTACACAAATCTCATGGCGTGTAATTTACAATTTCTTATCTGTATCAATTCTTCAGTACAGTAAAGTTCCAGAGAAACCAGAGTAGTGGCCCGTGTGGATGACGCCGCTTTTCGCACCATTAACTACTTTAACGTGGTCACCTTTTCTTGCCTTTAAAATAACAGTTCTACTCAACTGCTGCCAAGATACCCCTTCATTAACAATTGTTATATGAACAGATCCTACCACTTTCTTGTTCAGTACAATATGTATCCATGTTGGTGTAGGAGAGAGACAATCGACAACAAACATGTAGGTACCCGCTACAGGACACGTGAACACTCCTGTTCTGACGTCATATCCATTTCCATCATTCGTCAGGATTCCGTCATATATCGCCGTCTGCCCATTCCCAAGTCTCAGGTGTTTTGATGTAGGATAAACGGAAAAACTCACTCGTTTGCGGTTTGGGACATTTCCTGAAAGACAAGCATAGTTCGCATTTATTGCTTGAAAGAAATCTGAAAGGTTTATGGTATTTATAACATTCAACATAATGGCTCTCGGCTTTTTACACCCGTCCTTAGACAGATCTTATTCTGGTATGGGCCTTCAAGTCCGTCCGTTTGTTTGTTTATCCGTCTGTTAGCTCTTCAATTATATCCTGAGCACGATGAGGCGTAAAACCATCAAACATGGTCAGCTGATGAATCGGAGGGGGTGATGTTATCTAAATATAGGTCAATGTGGCTTCATTTGTCAATTTTATGGCATTAAACACAATCAGAAATTGGAATATTATAGTGATATAAGCATTGAGCAACTCTATCTATTGATTTTAGCTATCAGTATAGAAATCGAAATATTTTGAATTTGCAACACACATACCTACTGATATTTGCAAACTAATGCTAGAGCATGACCACAACTTTAAAACACAATATAAGTTCCTGTAGTAGTACGAAAAATAGTGAATCAAGAGAAAAATCTAAGATAATTCACGACACAGAGCTGATATAGCGCTACAGATATGACAATCTATGTTTCACTATATTTCTTTCCTCCACAATCAACATTCGAGAAATGTATTAAATCCGTCAAATCAAAATGCATTTGAATTTCATAACCTATTATATGATTACTTCTTGGATTAATTTGAATATTACATATGAATGTACATGGAACAAAATCAGCTCTGGTGTTTGGGGGGTTAAAAGGTCAAACTAAGGCTATATAAAAGGACATTGACATTGATACAAGAGAATTGCTTTGGGACTTCAATGTAACTTACATTTAACTGATTTTCTTATATCCCTAGATCCGCTGCACATAGACTTTTAATCGTATGGAAATAGCGTGACCTCTGTTGAAAGTGGACATGATATGACGTAAATGTAGTGGAAAATATATAAGAAATATAGCTACATGTATTATTGTATTTCATTGCGAAAACGTAAGACAATTATTGTGAAATTAACGGTCAAGCAATCTGATACTGGAACACGAATATTGTTTCTGGTCTTTAGTAGATGTCCTTTCAGACCTAGAGTCACAATACCTAGGACATATTCATTGCGGAATACGGATAATCTTGTTTAATTTTCTAGCCCAAATGTCAAATGACCAGATAGGAAAACTGTCTCCAGACCATATTGATAAGTGGTTTATTTTCCCCTGGGTTCTTAACACACAAACTTGTCTTTCGGATAAGATTGATTCCTATCGATATTTATTGTTTTCTACCTGTCCAGGTTTGGATATTCCCCATAAAGGTGTAAGTCCCTTTTTAATATGTTTAATCTTTTCCAGAAGGAATGAATAATCATATTAAAGAATACCTTACCCGTTGTCGATAACTGGATGAGTTGTTTCAGTGCTTTAGAATCCAGTTTGACTGTGGTATCAGCGTTGTTGTAGATCAAAGACTTTAAGGCCTTCAGTCTGTTATCAACCTGTTTGTCTCCTTCAACAATATCAACGAAACAAAGAAACAAAAAAGATGATAGGAATAGTGAAACAAGCACGATTTTCATCCTGACGTTAGTGTGACACCAGTTGTGCAAAATTATCTATTTAGTCAAATTTATAGTTTATTTTGAGCAATATGTTACAACAACAGTCATTTACATGTAGATACTTACAACAGAGTGAAGTCACGCAAATGAACGCAGTGCAGAGTATCATATTTCTCCATTACTCATCCTCTGAACATATAAATGTTCCTTCTCTAGTGAAAGGCCTTTATCGTGAGAGGCGTATCTGATGCTTCCCAAAGATTTCTCAATTATCCATACACAACGAGTTATATCCACTGCCATACTATTGGAACATTTCTAGTATACCGGTCCCCAAAATACGGCACTGGAATAAGTGACGTCGGGGCGGTTTAGTATGAAATAAACACGATCGGTAAAAAGTGTTAAAATAGCAAAATTAAAACTAAAGACCTAAATTCAAAAACGGCCTACATAAATTTCTTTAAAAATAAATTAGCGTTTCCTTCGGATTTATGTACCTTTTCCCAATCAACATGAACTTTTACTTGTATATATCTCTCGTGTACCTCGACAACAGACATTCCACTTTTTGCTAACCAATAGAAATACCTTCGTTAGGCTTTCTAAACTTTAAAAATGGAAGAATAAAATGTTTACTGTTGGGGAACACATCAACCTGGATTTAACCTTATGTGTTAGTTATTTTGGAAGTTGTTTAAGCCGGGATCGCATTTTATATTAATTCTAATATTTTTATTTATATTTTTGCATTAAAAATTGTGCAAAGTGCATTAAAACAAATTTTCATATGACTTTACTCAAATTGTATAAAATCAAAGTATTTTAATACAGTAACATTAAATATATACATTGTTTATTGCTGAATAAAATATTAACAAATAAATATTAGTTTAGGTTAAGAATTAGAGAAACAAATGCTATAACTTTCAATTAAGGGGAAGTTACTCAAAGTAGACCACCTATTCTGAGACCTATTGTTAAAGCAATACAAGCTGTAACTGACGGCAGATAAATTTGAAAAATAAAAGAACAATATTTAGTATATTTGTGATTGAATACATAAAACTTAATAGAATCAAAGTGAATCTGAAGCAATAAACCCGTCAAATCAGCAGAAAATGTCGATTTATGAATGATTATCATCATGTCAGTAATCCCTGCTCGTTTAATATCTCCGATGTGCATTGACCTCGAAGGTCACCAGTTCGGAAAAAAAGCGAAATAGAGGCACTGAGCACATATCAGATTTGTAAACAATTTAACATGCCAGTTTTATAGAAAATTCACTATCAAAATTTTATTTGGATAACACATTTGAGTTGTCATTACTTTCTTACATTTCTTGTCATTCATGAAACGATGTAATATTTTAAAAAAAAACGAAACGTGTAGTTACTCACGTCAGTTTCCGTCTTTGCATATAACCTCGACCTCAGCAACCCGATTATGTTCAGCGATACTCGTCCCCATGTCGTTGTATACGACGAAATGACGGTTTATACGAACCGTTCATTGTAGGTATGCTCTCAAACTATATTCCCTTGTTCATTTTGCTGAATTTTTCTTCAGATCTTGAGAATTATATTAGTTATATCGATAGGTATTATTGAGTACATAATAGGATAGTCGCAAAAATACCGTCAGTTAGAGCTTGTATTGCTTTAAAGTGTACTCTTGCTATACATATATATCCAAGAATTTCATTGTAAATGACTAACTCGTAAACATAACGTTTAGATAAAACACAATGCAACGAATTAAAATATTGTAATCTAATTAAAAATAAAGGTTAAATCCGCTCGCATTGGCCTACTAGCTAGCATACATGTATGCGAGCTGATCCAACATCTAAACTTGCTTAGATTGCAAACATTTTACCAACTCATTCAAAATACTCTTCAAATCTATAAATTTGTAATTTTATATTCACACAGGTGTTTGATTTTTTGTTTTACACATGTATGCAATTAGTAAAAATACAATCCACATATTTAAAATATACACAAATCCTTTTAGTGACATTTTACTAAAATTGAGCACATAGTAAAACACACAGTTGTTTTTTATCTAGATGCAACAAATTTAAAAACATCCACTCATTAAAAGAATTGAAAACTTAAAGTAGGACATAATGCAATTTTTTTTCAAATCAGGTAAGATAACATGATTACAAATAAAGTGATATACAATCTACAAGTACACATACATTTCAGTGAACTCGAAATAAAAGACACAACAGATTCGTCCACTTCTCCTTCTGTTGATTTTTCAGATGAAATACTCGGACATCTTTCCCCGATTGTCACGGAGGTTTATTTGTTGGATAACATGTCATCAGAAATAGATTATTTACGTCTGTCACAGGGATATATGTTGTTTTCCCGAGAATCACATGGTCATTTTGCAATGGTGAGTCCATAAAATGCAGAACTCTCGAGCTGTTTGGGACATTCCCCTCATAATTTTGCATTGAACGATGTCAGACGTTTTTGTTTAACTATTCTCAATACGTTGTACACACAGTAACATCAATCTGCAAGGAAAGCAAAGTGATGTTTAACAGTTAATCAAAAGCCGTAATTTGACAAAAGATACTGTCGCAAAATACTCTAGATTTCTTTGTATTCATGTCGGCATTCTAGAGTTTGATTCCTTTTAAATGCTTTTGTATACACTGTACGTAATGAAGAGCTAGTAACTCCCCTATTGTATGAAAGGCGAAGATAACGAACAGTGATCAATCTCATAACTCCCACAAGGAATATAAAATAAAGAATTAGTCAAACTCTGTTCCCTGGGATTGGGTGCCTAGGAAGACTAAGTATCCCCTATCGATCACTCACACCTGCCGTAGGGTATTTGTCTTGATCAGGTAAACGGAGAAATCCGTAATCAAAATCAGTATGCCAAGAACGGCCTAACAATTGGTATGAAATACGTCAGACAGCATGTGACCCAATGATAGGTTATTTTTGCAAACTAGATCATCATAACGACCATAGAATTTCCAAAATGCTGATATTAATCGAGACTGTTGAAACCCCTGTACCATCAACTTGTTTGTCAGTAGCTTACTGCGATTTAAAACTGACTATACGCAGAACAAGCTCATACATATCGAATCAGTTGAGATATGTAAACACCAAATGCAGGTGATAATGAAACATTGCAACATAAACATGGGAAGTTGACGATGGAGAAGCAGAAATTATCCCGTTTGTCATACAATTGAGTTGTCAGTTTGCCGTTAATATCTACTTTCAATAAATATCTAAGTATGAAGTAGGGGTGGACGACTCCGTGGTGTCTTTTATTTCGAATTTATATGATTTTTTTTTATATCACTCCTTCGCAACTCTTCCTCCTTCGCCCCTAGATTTAAATCCCTTCTCTTCCTTGCACGAGAAATATATACTAATTCGCATATTCAATAAAGAAGGCCGCATTATTAAGTATTCAATCTTGACTAAACTAATACTGATATAAGATTATCATTTCTAGACAATTTTGCAGTGCTGTGCATGTTGAAAGGATGAAATAAAACAGCTATTGGAGTCGGACCCCTTTTCCGTGGTCAATAAAAGCAATTCTATTGTATAAAAATTAAAACTTTATACATAAACACCACAGACGATGGTTTCTGAATAGTTTTGATAGTTCTCTTTCATTTTGGCATGAGGGTTGTCGAAATATCAACTGATTTTTTTAACACTATAACAAACAGTTTTAGTCATGGCACCCCTTCATGACAAATGATAAACAAAGTGGGTGGGTCTCAACACAAAAGTTTAGGAATATAAATAGACATCGTGCTTTCCTCGTTTACAAATCAAGTGACATTATTATTGCGGTCATGAAAATTGTGTTAGAATCGTGATATTTTTATAATTTGAGGTATGCATGGTTTTCACTGAATACATATACATGTGTGCTACATATATGATCCATATCTTTCTAAGATGCATGTAATTCATTCGTTATGATGCTGCTAATACATGTACCTAAACATGTTTAAAACTTTAAATTATCAATAACTATTTCGGTCATAGTTACCGAACAACATGGAATTAAACATCAGTGCAAGTACAGAAATTATACGTTAAACTGTTAACCGTCAACATACGTTTCGTTCAAATCATGTTGTGATGTAGTAATCAAATATATACTAGCGGAAAAAAGAAACTGTGCATTATTTAATATATGAAAAAATTAAAAAAAAAAAGTAAAAATGAACATTATTTGTAATACTGTTAACAAATGTATTCGTTACAACATTTCATAATCCATTAATGTTAACTTTGAATAATGTCAATTTCAGCACACTCGAAAGACACTGCTATTCGAAATTGAATTAACAAAGTTAATAACGCGTGTGAGCACCATTTGTATTCTTGCATGCTTGACAACGGCGCCTCATTAATGCCACTAAAGTGATCAGAAATGCTTGAGGGATGTTGTTCCAGAAGTTGGTTAAAGCCTGGCCTAAATCCGCCAATGTCACTGACTGATTTGGTTAACGGCGTAGACCTCGTTACATTTCATCCCAGACGTGCTCGATCGGCGATAAATCGGGGGAAACAGCTGGTAAAGGCAAGACATCGATATTCTGTTGAACAAAAAAGTCCCTAACTACACATGCAACATGTCTTGCTGCAGAGTGATGTGATTTTGCTGTGTCTGAATGAAGGGTATCACATGGCGCTGAATAATGTCGTCTCGATAGCTTGCGCTAGTGAGATTTCCATTGACAATTTGTAGAGGGGTCCTCCACGTGATGTTATTCCACCCCACACAATAACGCTACCTCCACCGAATTATCGACGTTACACAACACAAACGTCCTGGTACCGCTCCCCAACGCGATGAAACACTCTACAACAGCCGTCACTGCTATCCAAATGAAATCTGGATTCATCAGTAAACAGAATATTGGCCCAGTTCTGTATTCTGAATCGCAGATATCGCCTGCACCATGCTAGTCTAGCAATACGATGACGTTGAAGCAGTATTGGGCGCACCGCTGGACGTCTTGGTCTGATGTTGTGCTCGCGCAGACGATTACGCACAGTTCTTGGACTGATTGGTCGAAGTCCAGGAATGCTACAAGCAGTCAAACTTGCTGTCTGGAAACAATTTCTCAGGTCCACAAGTCTAATGTGGTTGTCCTGTCGACGCAACGTCACACGAGGACGACCAAAACGTTTTCGATCCCGAGTGCAATCAGATTGTTGGAAACGTCTCCATAATGATTAGATGGTGTTCCGATGAACTCCAAAGTGTCTTGGTACGATATTTTTTGCCATTCCAGCTTGAAGCATCCCAACAGCACGATTACGTTGGTTCTCGCTGAGTTGTAGCATGACAGAAGGGTAAATTTTGTGAAAACTAAAGTGCTTTCCTTAACGAATAGTGTCCAAACTAACCTTTTACCCGTCTTACTGCAAACAGTATTGGCCAGTTAAACTCGTGCGTACAAACACTTCAATAAACAGCATGTGTTCACTAACCATAAAACAATCCGTGCATCTGACTCAGTTACTGTCCGAAATTGTTCAAAAACATCACTTTTAACGATTGTTTAGATTATATAAATATAAGCAATAAATATAGAAAAAATATACAATTTTATAATGCAGTTTCTTTTTTCCGCTAGTATCTATCAGTCACAAGTTCTCACAAAAACTAAGGACATCCCCATTTCCTTTTCTCAAGCTCTTAATCGAATTTATCTTGAAGCAAAATATTATAAATATCTGGGCTAGTATAATTATTGATGAAATACCTTGATTATCTATTTTCATATTTAAAAAGCACGTGCTGTGAAAATGCATGTACATTATTCTCGAAAGACTCTCTTTTTAGTTCATTATACTACAGGTAAAATAATGGCACCAAAAATGTGCATGTAATGTGTAAGATTGTGATGAAGAAAGTAAAACCATACTAGTGCATTCCATTTGCACATAATGTAATCAATGGAAATATTTAATAATTTGTTTAGAAAATTCGATTCAGAAAGGTCAACTTATTTCTGATAATGATATCTACACGTGTATGAGAAGTGAATATAACGAACAGTGATCAATCTCATAATTCCTAATATGTATACGGTGTGACCGTTGGACCGAGCGAAGCATGAAATGGCCATTGGCGTATCCCAAGTGATAATCGTAGTTCCGTTAAGTACGGTAGATTATGATTCATTTAAAAAACATTTTTTATGAAATTTTCCTTGCGCTAAATACCCTGTAAAATCTCAATATTAAAGGGGGATATATGAGGATAACAGTTCTATAAGGTCCGCCTATTTATTTAACGCTGGAAATGAAACGCAAGGCGACGTAAACCGTGCATTGTGAGGTCACATTTAGCCTCGAATTTTTATTATCTCTTTCAAAGCTAACAATTATAAACAATAATACACCCCGTTTGCAATTAAAAAGGCCTTTAAAACTAAATAAAATTAACTAATAAATTCAAAATGGTAAAAAGGTAACCGTAAGTATATCGTATATTCTTATTTAAAGAAACTCATGAACTCGTTCATCTATTTAGTCGTATTACTGTTTTTTTTTATTTGATGATTGGCTAAAAACTGTTACAATAATAATCACACCAATCATATTTAACAAACTGGGCGTTTGAATTACAAATTACACGTCAGTCTTGTATTCTTTGCATTCAAAATTAAAACACGAATAACTCTAGAAGCAACTAATTGACAACGCAATATGGCGGCGCACATATGGATCACAAAATTTTCAGTGAACGTATGTAGAGATTATCTCTATTCATTTCCTTATTTTCTCATGTTTTTCTTTTACATACATGTTACCTTTAGAGCTTTGCTTCGCTCGGTATAAAGGTAGAGACAACGAAAAGTGATCAATCGCATCACTTCTATAAACAACACAAAGTAGAGAGTTGTGCAAACGTGGACCAATGGATATACCAGAGGTGGGATCAGGTGCCTAGGAGGAGTAAACATCCCCTGTCGACCGAACACGCCCACCATGGGCCCTACATGTATATCCTGATTTCATGAACACTTTTCCCTAAATATCCCCATCACCAACGGGCCAGCTGTCGATATCCAATGTAGGGCATTCCTCTACAAAAAGAAAAATGTGATATAGCTACATGCATATGTTGTTAAAATACAATTATTTATTTTTGTATGGCATAATATTTTTTTTCATATTGTTGAGGACTTTCAGGCTATGAGTTCTTGAGGTTCAGTCATCTTTTAATTTAACTGAAGTGATTACTTATAAATAGTTATTCAAGAAAGGTATGTTGCTATGATGTGTTGTACTACGAGGTTTTAATGTAGCGAAGCAGCTTGCAGGAATTTTTAAGAGTGTGTGTATTAACTTGTACGAAGAGAAATATTCCCCTCCCAATGAATATATATTATCTACAGCATTTTGTTAAGGTATCATAGTAACCCAAAGCTCAAAAGAAATCAAAACTTGAAATGGTTAACCTTGTGTATCAAACTTTGTCATGTAATACAATTTTGGCATGTGAAAATAACTACAGTATATTGATATTGTAACTCACCCCAATCTTGAATGAATTTCTTTCCAGAATTTCTTTTAGACCAATTTATAGAATTTACTCCTCTGCACCCATCCCCAATAATCAATGGTGTACTTATAACCTTGTAATGACAACCTACTGTTAATGAAGTATAAATGAACTTGTTTCATCAGCCACCAATTCATATGACAATGTAAATGAAAAACAATCATTTCATTATACATTACTTTGAAAATACTTTATATGTAGCTTATGACCTCATTTCTTGGTGCACATATATAATAATTTTTTGTTCCCCATACGTCACGAGAACATATACTTTCAGTCCCCCACCCCTCTAGATCCGCGCATATGTCTCCAATTTTAACTAAGAAATAAGCATGCAACATATTTCCATTTGCTACTGGCAACTCATGATGTTGTCTGTAAACATAACACAGATGAATTAAGGCACACTGGATGAAGTCCATTGTGTTGCGTTATATAAGGCTTTCCCTGGTTTTTCTTGCACTGTTCTAACAGATAGAACTGTTTTCAGCAATGGCCACAATTGCACCTGGTTTAATCAAAACATGCAAGATCTATAATATTTGATATTTCATTTACTGACAAACTAATTCCCTCATTTCATAAATATCAGTTATTCATATGTTAGGAGCTCAATATTCACTTCTTCATAGGTGCACTGTCAGTAGTGCGAACTCCGGAGCCATTTTAGATATATCTCATTTGTCATGGGTTTTTTTATTATTATTTTTATTTTATTTATATGCAAAAAACTATCAAAAATATTTACATCTTTATTTGATAGCAAAAACGCATTAATCGATTATGATTCTTCAATAATTTATTGTTTCCAACTGCTTCTTCGTCAGTTGTAAATAGGGCTGTTTTGAGTCGAACGATTTTGGTCTAGGTCATTCTTCGGCTCAGAAAGGTATGGTTGTGTCTTTAATTCGATATCAGAACATTCAAATAGTTCTTAATACGATGAAATAACGCTTAAATCGTTGCATAAACTACTGTTGGTGTCTATATCTTGAATCTTCCATACTATATTCCATGTGTGATCCCGTTGTGAATTCACAGCTGAATAGCCTCGTTTTCGGTGGTTTCTATTTTAGTTTGATTGCATTTTGAAAGCATAAAAATAGGTAAAAATAGCCACTTTATACGATAGATAATTCTGTTATATCTGTACTGATTTTGATGCAGTTTTTTACGCTCAACTCAGTAAAGAAGATTCTTCTTAAACACAATTAACTACGATTTCATTTCATAGGTCCTTTAAAGGACACATCGCGTGTTTCTGGTTTTTTAATTTTTTTTCAGCAGAATTAATTCATTTCAAGCCTAGAAATGCTTTACATGTGTTGTATATGAAACCGTTTGCCTAGTTTTCGAGTTTAAAGGCGATGAAATCCAAATCTTGCGATATGCATATTTTACGCGCCATTATCTGTGACGTCGAGCGAGAAGGTTTTGAAAACAGTTGGTAGTCATATCATAAACAAAGTAGATTTAATGGATATAAAAAGCAATTATCACATTAAAGGCTTGTAAATAACACTGCATTAGGGTGTTTTGTGTCGTTTAAGGGTGTAGTACTTAGCTGTCGTAGAAAGGATTTAGATTGAGGTGTTTTTTTAATTTTCGAAGGAATGTATGAGAGAAAAGACATGGACATTTTTTTTTTACTTTGCCATAAAAAAACAGTAGCATGTGTCTCTGTACTTTTAAAAAAAAAACATTTGGACAGAGACGTAGATGAACTGCGAGATAATGGTTCTATTGAACCTAAGCTATGTTACATGTAGGCCTACAGCGTACGCATTCTGTTCTGGTCTTCTAATTCAATACACACTCGCTCCAACTGACCTTCACCTTAACTTGTGCTCGCAGTTTCTATCAACTGGTAGATGAACAAAAAAATTTAAAAATAAAGAATAGCTTTCAATTATAAATAATGAAATATTTTATTCCCAACTTTTCATTGAGTTATGTTTTCATTTTTTTTAATGAACGCATAACAACTATACCGTATGTACATGCAATACGTATTTAAGTTATAAACGCCGTACTCCCACTTCCTAGCATTGTGTAGATTAAAAAATAATGATAGATAAAATTGCTTGATTAAAATAAAGCATTGTGATTTCCACTCTAAATTTGATCATTTTTATTTATCTTCCTTTGAAATGTACCCGTGACAGCAAGCATAAGTTGCAAATGATATATCGTATCATAATTTATCTAATCCAAAAATGAATTTGATAATAATTGCACTATCTATTTTCTTTAAAAAAAGCAACGCAAAGTCCAGATGCTTAAAGAAATAACATTACCAAATAGTGTTTACACAGATACCCCATTTAAACATTATTTACTCGCAATTGCAGATTTCATACTCGCTTTCCTCGCTACATTTGGGTCGTTATTTGTATGCACTAGGGGCTAAAACATATAGGACAAGGGGAAATTTGTCAACATCAAAATAAATGGTATCCATGGTGAATAAATCAGGCCACTAAAACCCGAGTTTTTAAACTTTCACAACAAGTCGATCGACGAAGGTCGCATATGATGTCACTGTTTCACGTGACTACCCAAATAATTAACTAGGTTTTGTTAAATCACGGCTTAGATTTAAGTCCGTATTGTGGCTAATTATTGCAATATTTCCGTGAACTAACTATTAGAATTAATTACTATAAGGAAGACACAATGTAATTAATTTTGTATACTTTAAAAACATGAGATGTGTCCTTTAAGCACCTTATTGCACCTCAGGTGTGTCTAGGAGTTTGTGTTTGCCCAAATCTCTATTTTGTACAGCTTATACATTGTAGGAGTTTTCATTATCTTCACCTTTTATTTGTCTGTCAGAATAAGTTTGTATGCAATCAAACTTTTCCTTCTTGCTCAACAAAACTCAACCTTCATAAATATAGCATATCTGCAAGATGATTACTGAAATCCATGAAAATCATCATAACTCTACATATCATTTTCACCACGTTATTGCTTTTTAGACTTTTCCATATTTTCCCTTGGATACATGATTATTCGTTAGAATATTACGTACAATGTACATGTGCGATTCAGCATTTACTGATCATTTAACTGTCCATGACAGTTAAAAACGACAATAACCATGATACGGACTTGTTTAAACAAGTCTCATTAGTAGCAAACACAACAACATTCATGTAAATGAATAATCTCATTAACTCAGTATACAATCTCATCCTTTATTACACAAATCTCATGGCGTGTAATTTACAATTTCTTATCTGTATCAATTATTCAGTACAGTAAAGTTCCAGAGAAACCAGAGTAGCGACCATCGTGGATGACGCCGCTGTTCGCACCATTAATTACTTTAACGTGGTCACCTTTTCTTGCCTTTAAAATAACAGTTCTACTCAGCTGCTGCCAAGATGGGCCTTGGTTATCAGCTGATATATGAACACTTGCTACCACTTTCTTGTTCAGTACAATATGTATCCATGTTGGTTTAGGAGAGAGACAATCGAGAACAAACATGTAGGTACCCGCTACAGGACATGTGAACACTCCTGTTCTGACGTCATATTCATTTCCATCATTCGTCAGGATTCCGTCATATATCGCCGTCTGCCCATTCCCAAGTTTCAGTCGTTTTAATGTAGGATAAATGGAAAAACTCACCCGTTGTTTACGGTTTGGGAAATTTCCTGAAAGACAAGTATAGCTTGCATTTATTGCTTGAAAGAAATCTGAAAGGGTTATGGTATTTATGTCATTCAACATAATGGCTCTCGGCTTTTTACACCCGTCCTTAGACAGACCTTATTCTGGTATGGGCCTTCAAGTCCGTCGGTTTGTCTGTTTATCCGTCTGTTAGCTTTTTAATTATATCCTCAGCACGATGAGGTGTAAAACCATCAAATATGGTCAGCTGATGAATCGGGGGATGATGTGATCTAAATGTAGGTCAGTGTAGCCTCATTTGTGAATTTTATGGCATTGAACACAATCAGAAATTGGGATATTATAGTGATATAAGCATTGAGCAACTCTATCTATTGATTTTAACTATCAGTATAGAAATTTATATCTTTTCGAATTTGCAACATACATACCTACTGATATTTGCACACTAATGCTAGAACACGACCACAACTTTAAAACACAATATAAGCTTCTGTAGTTGTAAGGAAAATAGTGAATCAAGAGAAAAATCTAAGATAATTCACGACACAGAGCTGATATAGCGCTACAGATATGACTATCTGTGTTTCACTATATTTCTTTCCTCCACAATCGACATTCGAGAAATGTATTAAACTCCATCCAATTAAAATGCGTTTGAATGTCATAACCTATTATATGATTACTTTTTGGATTAATTTGAATATTACATATGAAGGTACATGGAACAAATCAGCTCTGGTGTTTTGGGGGGTTAAAGGTCAAACTAAGGCTATATAAAAAGGACATAGACATTGATACAAGAGAATTCCTTTGGGACTTCAATGTAACTTACATTTAACTGATTTTCTTTTATCTCTAGAAACGCTGCACATAGACTTTTAATCGTATGGAAATGGTGTGACCTCTGTTGAACTTTGGGTCAAACAGTTAACATCAAGTAAAAGTGGACATTATATGACGTAAATAGGAAGATATATAAGAAATATAGCTAATACTGTATTTCATTGCGAAGACGTAAGACAATTATTGTAAGATTAACGGTCAAGCAATCTGATACTGGCACACGGAAATTGTTTCTGGTCTTTAGTAGATGTTTTTTCAGACCTAGAGTCACAATACCTAGTACATATTCATTGCGGAATACGGATAATCTCGTTTAATTTTCTAGCCCAAATGTTAAGTGACCAGATAGGAAAACGGCCTCCAGACCATATTGATAAGTGGTTTATTTTCACCTGGGTTCTTAACACACAAACTTGTTTTTCGGATAAGATTGTTTCCTATCAATGTTTATTGTTTTCTACCTTCCCCCATAAAGGTGTAAGTCCCTTTGTGACATGTTTAATCTTTTTCAGAAGGAATGAATAATCATATTAAAGAATACCTTACCCGTTGTCGATAACTGGATGAGTTGTTTCAGTGCCGTAGAATCCAGTTTGACTGTGGTATCAGCGTTGTTGTAGATCAAAGACTTTAAGGCCTTCAGTCTGTCATCAACCTGTTTGTCTCCTTCAACATTATCAAAGAAATAAAAAACAAACAGATGATAGGAATAGTGAAACAAGCATGATCTTCATCCTGACGTTAATGTGACACTAGTTGTGTAAAACTATCTATCCAGTCAAATTTATACTTTATTTGGAGCAATATGTTACAACAGCAGTCATTTACATGTAGATACTTAGAACAGAGTGAAGTCACGCAAATGAACGCATTGCAGAGTATCATATTTCCCTATTACTCATCCAATGAACATATAAATGTTCCTTCTCTAGTGAAAGGTTTTTATCGTGAGAGGCGTATCTGATGCCTCCCAAAGCTTTCTCAAATGTATATACACACCGAGTTATGCCCACCTTAATAGTTCGCACATTAAACATAGGTATAACCTTGTAATCGAACGATATTTGAAATTCATAGTCCTCAGAAGTGTTGCTTATGACCAGTGAACCGTGAGCAAATTAGTCATTTGGTGAGGTGGGGAAAAATGACACCCCGAAAAGTTTCAAGCACTACTTATAGACCGGACCATACTTTTACAATAGAGAAACGTAGAATTATATGTTCTTTTTAATAACACAAATTTTAAGACATCTAGTTCTCAGAATTCAGAAGATGCCCTCCTTCACCATTGAAATGCATCACTTCTTATTCAAGTTCTTCTTTATTGTGAAATCATGCATACCCATTTTGTAAAAATTCTAAATTGTACAAAATACCAATCATAACTTTTGATAAAATGTACCTTTTAAAAAAAACTAAAGTTATTTGACAATGTTTAATGTTTTAGATAATGATGGGTTTTTATTATTTAATTTTTTTCGTTTTGGGATTCACTAATTCCTGTCGGTCTCTACCTGAACTGCTGCTTTCATCAAATCAATGGAAAGCCTTCAATGTTAAAGACATTTATATTAATGCAATAAGTCTTTTGATATCCCAATAACCCATTAAATTTATATTTGTTTTCATAATCCTCTCATCGCTAAAAACACCATGTCTTATCCTCAAATGAACAATAAGTCGGTAAAACAGTTTGTCGTGTGTTGCCACCTTTGTTTCGTTTAATAATTCGTTTTATATTATCAACAGTTTTATTAACAATGTCATATAATCTTACTAGACACAAAATATAAATATGAGAAATAAACCAATTTTGTAATTGGAGATAATCCAAATTTCCAGTAATTAAAACTTGGACTTAACCGAAAAATCATGAAAATGGGTTTGAAAACGCCACTGACTTGACCGAAATAGGGAAAGTTCAGACCCACGAAGAAAGATGTCTTGACCAAAGACAACTATGTATTGTTAATTGTTTTTCGACTATGCAATAAAACTGATCATGTTAATCCTACATTAATCTGAGCAGATTGGGAGTACAAAGATGTGCGGAAAGAACATAATTTTAGTAATCAACTAATACCGTAACAAAGAAAGTGGCAGATATTTCCCTAACGACTATACTTCACAGAAAGATTTATCAGTAAGGTACATGTAATGATATACCTTCCTAGATCAATGAAAAAGAATCGACGGGAAAATCGCCAAGGTAAAAGTTTAAACTAAAACGAAAAACCCCAGCGTGTACAAAATGGCAAGTACATGACTGCCTGAAACACGTACTTGGGTCTCGCCTAAAGCACTGTAAAAACTCTAAACATTTTAGTAATCAACTAATACCGTAACAAATAAATTGGCAGACATTTTTCCAGTCGATTAACCTACACAAAAACAGATAAACCTGGAACACATCATTGTACATCCCTAGATAAATCACGCAAAATCGATGGAAAAACTGCCAGGGTAAAAGTTGAAAGTAAAATGAAAAGTCAAACGGTTATACAAATGGCAAGTACACCGACTGCTTGAAACACGTACTTAGGTCTCGCCTAAAGTACTGTAAGAACTCACAGAATTTTAGTAATCAACTAATACCGTAACAAGTAAATTGGCAGACATTTCCCTAACGATTCTCCTTCACACAAAGGTTAATCTGGAACGTATAATATACCCTCCTAGATAAATCAAATAGAATCGCCAAGGTAAAAGTTGACACTTAAATGGAAAACCCGTGCGGGTACATAATGACAAGTCCATGACTGCCTGAAACTTGTACTTAGGTTTCGCTTAAAGTACTGTAAAAACTCAACAAATTTTAGTAATCAACTAAGGCCGTAATAAATAAATTGGCGAATCACCTTCACAAAAAGAGATAAACCTGGGCCAGGTTTCACAAAACTATCTTAACTTTAGAAATCTTTAGATAGATCTTGGGACATTGTTATACTCGTTACATTGTAAAACACCGTGTTTCTTTTATCAACTTTTAACTGCATGGATGAATTTAAATGTTACAGGTATTTGAAAGATTAAAGTATATAGAAATATAAACAAGAAGTTGAAATATTACGATTTAAGTTATTTGTGACTTGATTTATTTATAAAATTTAATACTTTGTACTTCTCTTTTACATTGTGCGACCTTACACTTTATTTTGTATTTCAAAAAGTTACACTCGGTTTGTGTTCTATTTCATTCAAGAAATTGTGAAACAAAAATGAAAACATTGAATGATATTTTCATAGAAACGCTACATCAAAAGTCTTATATATATTTTCTTATTTCCTCCCTCATTTTATATTTTATATTTGCTTAACTGATTTGAAATATAAAGAAAAAAGACAATGGGATTGATACGTTTGTTACAAGTTAACAACGCCGCACTTGTTTTTTTTAAACAAAATAATATACTGAATACAAAAAGGTGTTTATGTTCCTTAGTTCTCCTGCCAAGAGACTAAACTTGTTTTTTGTTAAAAGCAGGCAAACAACACGTAACACCATGTAGAAGTGAAAAAATGTCATTTATTGAAGTAAATGACGAAAAGTAGTAAAATATGATTAACAAGTACAAAAATGGGGGTCAGAAAAAGGGAGACTTAAATAAAGAGTATTACACATCTTAGGTAAATTATAATCCAATCTGACCCCCTGCACCATAATGGCATTGCAACAAGATGTACCTAGGAAAAAAGGGGGGTCAACCAGACTAGAATAAGAATTGTACAGTATACATGTATCTTAGGTTGACCGCTCATAAACCTAATACAATTCCAAAACAGACAAAAATGCCATAAACAGCTGCCTGCCATCAAACAAGGGTGGGTAAAAACAAAATGACAAACAGCCACAATCCAATCGCAGATTGGATCCACCCACCCAAAGGCGTCTTGGCAGGAGACGCAAAATTCCACAGGAAAATGATACGTAAAAAGGATTTAAACATCTTCACAACATTCACATTAAAGCATGTCAAAAACACCAAAAAAAGAAGAAGAAACATATATACAATATGATTGAGTATAAAACCTATTTCAATATGTACAGCGATACTTGGTCATGATATAAGAGTACGCAAAATACTGGACTGTAGTCAACTAAAAACCAGACAGCAAAATGGTAATTTATGACCTAGCTTTGACCCTGTTGACTGCAGACGACTTCTGACCAGTCAACAGAGGCCACAAACATTGCCCGTGCAGCAAAGTGTGTCACATTACCTAACTGCAGACAACTTCTGACCAGTCAAGGGGAATCAGGGATAATATAGTCAAGGTTTTACTTTGTAAGAAATAGTGCAAGCAAGGACCAACAGACCACTTCTGACTTGGTCCCAGCTGCATATGGTGTTATCTGCCTAGTATTTGTAGACCTATTTATATAATTTAAAATTTTGATTGTAGCCCAACCCAAGAAGGCATTTCACTTAGAAAATCTAGACTAGTGTAGGGACAAGAGTGCTTAACATAGCCTACAGTTTAAATGACTGGATCCTGATGTACCGACGGAAAGCGTCAGAATTCCACCTGCCCAGCTTTTGAATAACGTTTTCTGAATAGCCCATAGAGGCTGCAAGAGTGGCAGCTTCAATCCTAAAACTGTTACATTTAAAGTTTTCAGAATTTAACCCAATGAACTGCACTGTAGTCTTCAAATGTGAAGACACCAACGAATAAGACACTGGTGAACCACTCATTGTTTGAAACAAAGGTCCCTTCTTGTGGTTAAAAAGTTGTACAGAATTAAACAAAGCTTGCACTGGACAATATTGGGAGCTTGGGCTTGCCTGCAGGTAGAGCACTAAGGGTTGATGGTGTTTATTTGTTTTGTATTCTCGCATTATAATTTGAACTCCTACTAATGTAGTTGATTTGTGTTCAAATGTAATGTCTTCCCTTTGTAATACTTTACTGCTGCACTTAGCAGATTTGACTGTAAGTTCCCCTAACCTTAGAAATGCATGGAAAGCCATCAGAAAAACAGCACGCAATAATACTTTCACAGAGTAAAGCTTGACTGTGTGGTCAAGGGCATCTACCAATTTCTGAAGAATAGGGGCAGTTATTGGTAAGCGGGTATCTTTCCTTGGGCCTAATGTTTGGCAGCCTTTTAGTATTTTCTTGACCACAAATGTTTGAGTTGGATCCGGCACATTACATATCTTATGTACAAAACTAATAGCAGACATATGAGATAGGATAGTACTGGGGGAGTAGTTATGTGAAAACAAAACCCCTATGAAGTTGCATACATCAGTTACTGAAACTGGAAGTGAAAGTGCTGGCTTCCATGCCAGCAAATATTGCCAACTCTTACGATATGCTAAGGCTGTGGATGTTGAAAGTGATGCAGTCAGTAACTGCCTACTGACTGGACTTAAATCAACAAAAGATCCTTGGGCACTACTGTTTGAGTGGGATTCAGATGGGGTGCTATCCTGAAGGCCTCCTGGAATTTAAATCGAGAAAGGTGATCAGCTAAAGTATTACTTTTCCCCGGGATGTGTTTTGCTTTGAAAAGTATGTTCTGAGAGAGGGTCACTAGAACTAATCTCCTAACCAACTTCATGAGTGTTTTCTCCTTGCAAGTTTGCTTGTTTATGGCATGCACAACAGCTAAATTATCTGACATGAATAATATTTTTTTATCAGCAAGGTATGACCCCCAAATCTCTAGGGCTAATACGATTGGGAACATCTCTTTTATTGCTATTTGTTGTTGAGACATGCCATTGATTGTATCCCAACCCAGGGCAAACCAGTTTCTACTTTAGATAGCTGCACAACCTAATGAACCTGATGCATCCGTAAAAAGCAATTCCTTTTCAGCAGATGCCCAAATATCTGGTAAGATGACAGATTTCCCATTAAAATTATCTACAAAATGAGACCACATGTTTAAGTCAGCTCTAGCCTCACAAGTTAGCCTTACAAAGAAATGGGGTTGGGTGATTCCACAAGTTAAGTCAATGAGGCGACGCAAGAAGGCCCTCCCAGGGACAACTACAAGACATGCAAAGTTTAGCAGCCCAATTTAAGACTGTAAATCTCTAAGCATAATTTTCTTCCTATTTTTAGCTTCCTGTAACTTAACTCTTACTTTCACCAGTTTTTTCTCTGGCAGCCTACAAACCATGTCAAGAGAGTCAACCTCAATGCCATAAATTGTCAATGTATTTGTTGGACCTTAAGTTTTTTTCTGATTTTATAGGTATCCCCGAATCTTGACAAATACTTCGGAAGTTGTGTAATGCAACCTGGCAAGCATCAGAGTGGTGTGGACCTATGAAGAAAAAATCATCTAACATATGTGACATGCCAGGTGCCCCATACTTTTCGCACATGACCCACTGCAAACTTGTACTGAAGCACTCAAAAATCTGGCAAGAACTACTGGCCCCCATAGGTAAACATTTATCATAAGAAAATTGACCATCCCAGGAAAAACCTAACAGTCTATAGTCATATGGATGTATGGGTACGATACGGAATGCATTCCTCAATGTCCGCTTTTGCCATTAAAGCCCCCTTACCAAATTTCCGAAGGAGTTGAGTTATGGTGTCAATAGAGTCGCACTGTACCCTTGAATTCTCTACAGGTATACCAAGGTTCACCGAATCAGATTTAGGGAAGGAAAGGTCATGAATTACTCTAAATCTACCCGGGTCTGCTTTTGGAACAACTCCCAAAGGAGAGGAAATGAAATTTAGTAAGGGTGGATCTTTGAAAGGGCCTGCAATTCTACCTTTTTCTTACCAAATTTCCGAAGGAGTTGAGTTATGGTGTCAATAGAGTCGTACTGTACCCTTGAATTCTCTACAGGTATACCAAGGTTCACCGAATCAGATTTAGGGAAGGAAAGGTCATGAATTACTCTAAATCTACCCGGATCTGCTTTTGGAACAACTCCCAAAGGAGAGGAAATGAAATTTAGTAAGGGTGGATCTTTGAAAGGGCCTGCAATTCTACCTTTTTCTTTCCCTAGCCTTATAAATTGATCAATAATTTCAGGATGATCTAAAGCGCTTCTATGGTTTTTTGACATTTTTGTCTTAGGTGCTACAGTACAACCCAACTTAAAACCATGTACAAAACCCTCTGAAATAACTTTTAATTTTTTTTATCATAGCCCTGAAGTAAATGAACAAGTTTATTTATCCTGACTGGCGTTGGAAGATTTGAGTTTGTTTTGAAAGAATTGTGACATCTGACTTTGGGGTGGTTGCCTTTGCACTGCATGCAGTTATGTCGGAATTGACAAGGGTTGCGTGTGCAGCGTTCCCCTTTGTTAAACTGAAAACAGTATCTGACTCGAAAGGGCTGATTCAGTGCGGTCTTGTTTTGATATGCCTTTGGCATGGTTATAGCTTTAAGTCTTAATTCCTGGACTGGGATTTGCCATGGTGCAACAACAGATTCACGAAGTTTTCGAAAGTGTTCATCATACGCCCTGAAGGCATTCTCCCCATGTAATTGATGAATCTCTCTAACCATATGGCAGTACTTAAAGAGATGGGGTGCATCTTGAGGATATTTCTCAATGTAGATAGATGCGAATATTAAAAACGCATCTGTCCATTGAGTAATAGTGATTGGGGATTTATATTTTGGACCCTGTTGGACATTTATCACCCCGGTTGAAATTGACACCGACAAGGGTTCATCATGTGCACTAAGTAAAGACCTGAAATCTACAAATTCATTGTTCCAAATCTTTGTTTTGGTTTTTTGTGACACAATGGAACCCAGTGGGATGCCATCTGTAAGAGAAATTGTCTTACTTAAAGGACTGAAGTCCTTGTGAGAAGATTGGTCCCCAAGGAAAACTTGATCCAAAATTTCCCCCAGACTTAAAGTGGGTGCTGGCACACTGCGTTGTGATGTTGATGCCGTGTCCCCAGTTGTGGGCGTTTGGTTGCCCGAGGTTGTGGCTTCAGCTTCAATGTACAAATTATCTGGCTGTTGTTTTGAAATGTCCATCATCGCTTGTGCTAGTTTGTTGTAATCGATTTGGACATTGTTTACAGGTGTTGAAACCTCTTCAGGCTGGGCAGTGGCCGTTTTCAACCTCTTTGTTGGGTTCTTTGACTGCCTCTGCTGTCGTTTTGGTGGCATGGTTTAGTCCTGGAGAAAAAATAAAAGTGTAACTATTCACAGTGCATCAACATTACACTTTCCTTCACACAGTGTTTGATCTAATTCAGCATATTGCAATCACAAAATTATGCATTTAGATTCTTGAGACAATGACATCAAGTAACTTTGGGTGTTGCACAGGATCAATACACAGCCAGGAAATGACCGTTTGTCTGATGCAAATAAACTGTATATATAAAAATATAAAAGATTGAAGGAAATGTCTTTATAACATTCATTCATTCCAGAAGAGAAAGTTCAACTCATGTGTAATTAGGAAGACAGGCAATTAATGCACAATATCATTTGCCTTTGTGCAAAGTATAACAACAAACTACGACAGATGCATATGGCCCTGCATCTTGATCAACAAGAAAGTGCATGTGGTCCTGCACTGTCATGTGCATATGGTCCTGCACTACAAAATCAGTGCATATGGTCCTGCACCCTAAACCTTCATAGTGTATATGGTCCTACACTATTCCGAAGGTAAATTCTGAACTACAAAGCCAGTGCATATGGTCCTGCACCATAAACCTGCATAGTGTATATGGTCCTACACTATCTCCAGTGAAACACTGAAATGTAAACTCTGCAAGGCCATTAATCGGTCCCAATGTTTACAAGGGAGAACAGGTATTGTAATGAATAGCACTTGTACAGTTGTACTAGTAAATTCCTGTTTCTATTGTAATACAAACATGTGTTCAAATAGTAGCATATTTAAACAAAAATTGTTTGTTTCAACTTGTCATAATACATACTCATGTACCTATATTAAAGAAACCTATGCGAGGTTTAAATACAGCACTGAAAACATAAACATGAGTTTAAATTACGAGGTAGCTGTATTAGTTTCAAGAGTAGGACATGATTCAGTGGGAAGTATTATACTGGCCTGTCTTATTCTGGAAGTGCAGAACTGCAGAGCGAACACTCCGCCAGAAACGATGCATTGGAGATGACACAACATGGTGCTTTGATTGTGTGCGCAAATGTACCCCATCCCTGCACAGAAAGTCCAAATCTTTCCAAAAGCCTCTGTGATGCCAAAAATACACATTTTCAAGTTTTTTACATTCACTCATCAAGATTTTATTTATGGCGACAACCCGGTCATTAAAGTCATATGATGAAAGCCCATGGTTTCCGCCTAAACAATTGACCAATAATGACAGTCTGTACGCCTACACCAAGGTGAATGTAAGAAGCTAAGGATAAAATGTCTCGTGCTATTTTGGATGGACTGCTGAGCAAAACGTCGTTTTCACTTATCTGCACAAAACACATTTGTGGTAACACATCAAAGTTCAACAAATCTCTGAACAGACGACTGTCTCTTAACTTCAAGCCACCACGGGCATTCACTGACACAGTATATTGCTCGGTATTTAGTTTGAGATTAGCAAATTCACTTGAATTGACCATATAATTCCCTAGACGTCTTATAAACGAATGCCCGAGTAAACACACACGTAGAATATTTTGGTCGGCCATGTTGTGACACTCATCTCCGATGCCTGGATGTAAACCTATATGTTACCCAGTCTGAATTCGTAACAAGTCACAAAACTCACTTTCCAGAGGTTCTTCTGCAAATGACAAGCTGGTCATGTACGTCACGAAGTCCGAATACTCCCGGAAGATATGACAACATAAACTGTAAGGATTATCCGGAGGAAATTGAGAATAGATTCAAAAAATGTCAGCAGCTCGAATGGACAATAGACTGTTTCACGATAACTTTCGCACATGCGCATAACTACTTCCGCAGGGCAAAGCTATATTTAACTAACGCCTTTTATCGTACGAAGTACATATTTCAAGAGAGGAGAATAAATGGTTTTTATGTGAAAGTGTATGTGTTTTACCTTTTATATGTATTTTGGGGTTCCGATGTTGCGTTCTGATAACAATTAAGTAATATATTTTTAGAAATATACTTAAAAAATGTGCATTGAACTTGCTACCCCATAGGTATACACTGGAACTTCCGTGTTTACATTGACAACAAAAATGGCAAATCGGGAGATTTCTAACACAAAAAGATGAAAACCGTCAATGTTCTTATGGCTGAAATACAGATAAAGTTAAAAATGTATGCATGTGGAGAAGTCATCCCAGATATTTCAGGCAATGACCCCCCCAAAAAAACACACACACACACACTGTACTTCATATTTAACACTATTGTCTGATGCCACGCTCATATTGTCGTTTAAAGAAATTTATAGACACATGATTTTGAGACTAACGGAAGAAGGGGAACGGATAGAAAACCACAGAAGACTAGAAAAGGTGGTACAACACTTTGAAGCTGGTGATTTGTCACAGGTATCAATTTCAGTAATCAATATTTTTATAATAATTTTACATATAGGTCTACCATTTTTTTTTAGCGCAAACAAGATATACATTGACTCACGCAGTGAATTAGAGAAAAAATTAAACCTTCAATATAAATGTTTTAAATATAGAATTATTTATTATATTATCTTGAATGCTGTTTGTCAATGAAAACATTTCACCCTTAGTTTAATGTTATAGGCCTAGTGATTACTTATACAAAATCATGTCTAATAAATGAACTACTAATAATCTACACTGCACATGTGTACTTATATATAAATTAATATACACATATACAGAGACATACCCATATATTAATTATAGCCTAGAAAATGCCAAACACAGTAAAGTGAATAAAGAAAATGAATTAAAAACAAGATAAACAAACCACTCGCATATATATCGGGATTTGAGCAGAACACACATGTACATCTATAATTAGACTATTAATCATGATTTTTTTTTTAAAGATATGAATCCTTGGATTACATCTGACAGAATATTCTGTTTGGCTTCCATGAAGAAAACCAGGTATAGTGTGCATATGTTTGCTAGAGAGGAAAAAAGTATGCTATGCATACTATGAATGTCCTTTTGGGTAAGAGATAAGTTTTGATCTGGATCAACAAACCTATTTATAATATATTTTGTTCTAAAACTCTACTGGTATTTACAGGTACATTTAACTTTTAAAACTCCCTGGATTCAATATAGTCTAGCACATTCCTGCAGCCATGCACCCAACTGAGTAATGAATGGGAGGTGGAGTTCAGGGAGAGGAAAATAATCAACAATATTTCATCCTCAGATCCTAATAAAAAATCTTGATCTGGCTAGCTCCATGCAGCATTGAAAGCTGCTAAAAGAGTTGTTTCCCAAAACTGGTAACCATTATTTTGAATTTCAATCAGCATCACTGACATAAAAAAGTCAATACAATAATTATTAAATTTATTTATTAAAAGCATATTTAATGACAAACACTTTTAATCATTTAAAGTGCAAAACATATGCACACAAAATTGATAATTCATGGATGTTTATGTTTCAGATGTGGAATATCACTAACAAAGCTCCTGACATCATGGAAAGTGAGGTGAAAGTTGGTGTGACTGAGAATCCTGTAGAAAAAAAAGAAGATGAAAGCTCTGGTCTTATCTGAAGAAAAGTCTGTTTACAAGAATGAAAAAGACAGAATTTGATGTACAAGACTGCTTGATTTCTAAACAAATATTTCTTTATAATCTAAAATAACTCTTAATTTGGTAATAAATAAAACAGACATGTTCCTTTGAATAGGTTCCAACTGACACTCCTAAACATGCATTGTAATTACTTTATCTGTTTCCTAAAGTCTCGAGCCTAACATTTCATATTTTGAACAGTATGATAGTTATGTATAAATCCTACATGTACAGTATGAAACTTTTCTAATTATTTTTGCAAAAAAAAACTGTTTTAAAAAATGAAAAATTCCATGACAATGCTACTAATTTAAACACATACCAAAGCATTCAGCAATATCTTCAACATACAATCCGACTTTCCGTCTCATCAATGTGGCTAGAAACTGATCTATATGCTCCAATGACATCAGACATTTGGGTCGGGCCCTCTCACCAGGGGTAGCAGAAGTACGTCTCCAGTACACCATCTTTTCACACTTTAATAGGCACCAGGTAGCTCTACTGCAGATATAAATTCAACAAGATATGTTTCAGAAACATGTATGTTCCACATGGTGCAAAATTTATCAGGGTTATATATCATTTATGTACTTCATGTTCTTCAGATAGTGTAGAAGATGAATGTCACCTTTTACTTCATTGTTCCTCTTATTCAAATCTTAGAGTAATCTTTTTTACCAGTATCGGATTTAACCCCACTGTGATCAATATGTCAGATTTAGACAAAACAAAATTTCTATTATTAAATTTTCCAAGACAAACTGCAAATTTCCTGTTCTCCGCATACACCTACAGACAGTCTATCATATACCATAATAGTAAAAGCCATGCGTAATACGTGTACCACTGTATTTATTATTTAATGGGTTTTTTCTGTTAAAAGTGACATATTGGGCCGGGTGTTTAAATTCCTATTATTCTTTTTAATGTATTTTTCAATTCTGTAATGTATAAAACACATGTCACTATAATAAATCATTTACTTACTTACTTACTTATTAATTGTGGTGACAAAACAATTTGAGATATTGAGCAGACAATGTCTTTCTATATCCAGAGTGGATTGACCTTTGACCATCTGACCTCAAAATTAATAAAGTTATCAACTCTCTAAGATGTACCTGTTCACAAAGTTTGATGTTTGCCAAGCCAAGGATTCTTGAGATATGGAGCAGATAAGACTTGGTCTACAGACCGATAGATTGACAGACAGACCGACAAATGAAAAACAATATGCCCCATCTTTTTCTTTTCGAAAGGTAATATTTGTATGTAGATGTAAATGGACATAATGTAAAATTTTAAAATGATCACATTTTATTACAAATAAATACAAAAGTCATACCGGTACATGGATAATAATTAATTTCTAAATATATTTCTTCAAAGAATGTAGGTAATTGACTAAAACAATATACAATTTCACCTGATTTTGGGGTAGTTTATACATAGTAAAAGTTGTAGGCATAAAACATTCAGAACAACTGGATCCTGCATGTACATGTGTATTCTATTTGCATATTGTATTTACTAAACTCTTATACTGATATTGATTACCATTTCATATGTATTCACATAACATTATCATTATCCACTGTCTCTGAAACTGGCACTGCCCTTAGATGTGTGAAGCAATTGAATTCGGTTATTTATTATTGTATATTTCATTGTTAATTCAAATCTTGTTTCGGTCAGTATTTCATATATAATTATGATATGTGCAGTGCAGAAATGTGAATTTTTTTAATTTTTTTTTGAAATGTGAAATCTGACAGAATTAGTACTTCTGAATGATTGTTATTTATTTATATTGTTATAACTAATTGCTACTTAAACTGTACATGTCTCTCAAGGGCCCTTGATTGGTGAATAAACATATATATATATGTAGATAAAATATGTGTGTTGCATAATGAAAAATCAAGTAATAAGTCAATAATTTGAATTTCTTCAGCTTAAATTCTAAATTAATCACTTACTTGAATTACTGTCTTATGATAAACAAAAGTACAGAATCATTAAATTATAATCAGATGCTAATTTGAATCATGACATTCTTGAAATACATGCATATGTACATGTATTATCCATCAAATGAAATATTTTTATAAATTGACTAGTTTCTTTAATGCTATACTTTTTACCTTTTTGAGTATTCCTTCTGATTGCTTGGTTCTGCATTTCTGCATCAACAGACATATCCTTATGAGAACATGGTGAGAAAATAAGTCTCATTCTAGGGATCTGACATCAATGTGCCAAACCACAAAGTGCCCAGAACACACATAGATATATAGGAATGTTCATTCAGCATGGGTACAAATCCATCCAGATGCAGTGCCTCAACCAATTTCAACGTTTATGTGCATCTTTAGGAAATCTTAAAATTAAATATGTATACAAAGTTAAAATCTGCTGTACATTTATACATACAGACATTCGCTCATGTAAACAGACTTTCAGTGTATCTTAGCCACTGTTTATATGATAAAAAATATGAAGCAACCTCCCCTGCGTCATCTTCACAAGTCAAGGGTTATTGATTCGTTTAGTGCGAGGTAACGAATCAATAACCCTTGACTTGTGAAGATGCCCCTGCGTAGAATTTATCATATGTAAAGATCTGTACTTATGTGGCAACTATAAAAAATTTCGTCTGAGATTGATTTTACAAAGTGAAATTGATTTAGCGATCATTTAACCATGCAGCCCTCCTTCATGTGGCTACGTTTCTGATTTGAATTTCGAATGAAAATGAAGCAAATATCCTTCAATTCACCTTTAAAAACTTCTCCCCTTCTCTTTTCCTCTCGCATCGTCTCTATTAGAACACCTGTACACACTGCAACAACGTACTATTGCAAGATCTATGAGTTGATCAAAACGAAAGCAGCGTTTTCCGTAAAATGAAATTTGCCCTGCGGAAGTATTTATGCGCATGCGTTGACAGCAGCTCCGCAGTTACCGTGAAGGACTCTATAGATAAATAATGATCACGTGATGGTCAAAAGCTCGTTGATTGGTTGAACACACAGTAAGGAACAGGAACGAGGTAAAACTAGTTACATAAATGGAACACTGTAGATGTATAGTGTAAAACTAGGTAAATAAGAGACATTGACATATAAAACTAAACAAACAAGAACATGTCACATAAAGGTCATTATATACAATAATAACATTTTCAATGAACGAGGATGAGGGCGGGTAGGAAAATACCAAAGACATGGTTAATACTTAAGCAAATTTATAACGAACTTTGCATTAGTCGAACAAAATACGTACGCGTGTTGGACTATACATGTATACTGGGCGCAAAAGTTTTCTTATGTAAAAAAAAAAGTCAATAACTAAATGAAATGAAATAGTAGGAAAACTATCAAAACGATTAAAACGTGTAGAAATAGATTTACCCAACACTGCTTTTGCGTCTACAAATAATAAATGAATGGTATTCGAATGCGTTTATCTATGACCACATAGCGGTTACGAAGGCCGTGTGCATGCTGTCAAACAAATCGGTGTCAAAGGATTTAAGATGTATATGAAAGGTGAAGATGATGAACAGTGATCAATCTCATATCTCCTATAAGCAATACAAAATAGATAGTTGGGCAAACACGGACCCCTGGACACACCAGAGGTGAGATTAGGTGCCACGGAGGATTAAGCATCCCCTGTCGACTAGTCACACTCGCCGTGAGTCCTATATCCTGATTAGGTAAACGAAGTTATCCGTAGTTAAACGATGTCCAAACTTTTCAGCTGCTGAAATATCAGCATTGTTTGATGAGGTGGAGAAAAGAAAAGACGTTTGTTTTCAAAATAAATCTACAGTTCCAATGCTATGAAGGAACTTGGGGAGATGTCACTTCCAAAAGCAATGCTGTAAATTCAACAGATTATGCCTGGTCGGGGGACGAAATGAAGAAAAAGTGAATATGACTTAACAGCGAGAGTAGGAAAAAGTTGGCTGTGGGATATTCTAAACGAATATTGAGTTCATCATAAAGATCACATGTCGTGGTATAAGCGTATCAACCCTCCTTGTAGTCTAATATATTGTTTCTGTCCTTGAAACCACGTTCCCTCCGGATAAGCTACCTACCTCTTTGCAAAACATAGATCACCACCATGTTCAGTATACACTTAATACAAGTATCTAGATGTCTTAAGATTTCTAACAATCTTAAGATTTGACAGTTTTGTGAAAAAGCTATGATGGATCTTATGACAAAGTTTGGTCTTAAGACAGATCTTAGTTGTAAGATAGTTTTGTGAAACTGGGCCCTGGAACGCATCATTGTACATTCCTAGATAAATCACAAAAACCGATGGGAAAACTCCCCAGGGTGAAAATTGAAACTAAAATGAAAATACCCAAAACGGTATACAAATGGCAAGTCTGAAACAAGTACTTAGGTCATGTATATAGTACTGTAAAAATCACAAAATGTCATTAACAAATTTACTAGTTCAAAGATTGACCAGAATCGCAAATTACCATATATTCGTGAAACGACACACAATTGAGTGACCCAGAATGACAACTGAAGTTTAACCCGTTGAAGATATGATAATATAATTTTACTCACCGAATACCATTCTCTCACCAGAGGGCGCGTTACGCAAAGCTTCACATACACCTCTGGCACCGCTTGGAATCACGTGACAATATAATCACAGGATATAAACAATCATTCTCAGTTTCCTTTCCCTTTAAAAGTTCTGGCAACAGGTGATGCATCAGGCTCTTTTCATGGCCCACTGGCACTTTAATAAGTACATATTTACCATTTAGCTGTTTGTCTCTTATTTTACAAGTTTTATCGTATTTTTACAGCCTTTCTTACTTTTGATTCCATGTTTACATTTAAATCTCCACAACGTGAATGTACTACATTCATACGCATATTACGAAGTAGTTCCAAATTTATGATCAGAAAACGGCGATTTTAAACAATTTACAGTAAGCATCAATTTGATTGCACCAAAAACATTTCATAATATGACTAAATATTTAGTCCAAAACATAAATGTTGGATATTAGAAACTTTTACAAGATTTCTGTAAAAAGCCGTTGACAGAGGTGTAGTGCGAGGACCGCACGGAAATCTGGGTAGAGAATGACCGAATACTTGTTAAAAAATAACTCACAAACTTGAAAAACCGTCCGTCGTCCAAGGCTGTACATAGGTGGGAAAAGAGGCAGAGTGACGCGCTGCATGGCCGGAATACTATTGTTACACTTTGATTGGTCAATCTCTGCATGTCCTTAGACATGATGCAAAATGCTTATCATGCATCACCAAACTATATATCAGACTTTAACATTCAAATATGATACTTATTGATTAATATAAATTATTTTAAGTAAGCATATTTTTTTTACTTTGAGGAATGGTTCCTCTACCCAGAATCGCCTTGGACGTTGTTCCACGTGACACAAATATAGAAACCGATACCCCCCCTCTCTCTCTATCTCTCTCTCTCTCTCTCTCTCTCTCTCTCTCTCTCTCTCTCTCTCTCTCTCTTACAAGAACGATGCACAGCTAAAAAACTAAACAGCCAGCAGAGAGAGAGGGGCTGTTAACACGTGTCAGGTGGGGACGATTTGTAACCATTTGACCAACATCGTGGGACACAAATACAATATGAGAATAAAACAAATAAGTCCTACAGTAACAATGGAGCATATAAGGATATTCAGCATTTCTCACACAGCAATAATGGGCTGTACATACTGCCTACACAACCATTTCTGGTGCATACTATGTATGAATGATATTCAATGTAACAGAAAAATGGTTTCTGTACATATAATCCCAATGTTATCCATTACAGTTGTTTTGATTGGACAAAAATTAAGCTGAACGAGAGTATACACATCATTAAATCCGAAAACGTGATATATTATTTGAAGAGACATTATTTGTCGAAATGCGCATATGGTGCATCAAAATTGGTACCGTATAAGTTTTACATTCATACGCGCCAGAAAACAATTTTAACTTAGTGCGGGGAAACTAATTTTTTTTTTCAAAATCGTTAAAGCAGTGAATGAATTGCAATATTATAATGAAAAAAACATTAGTTTTTAAGAATTTATCGATGTGTATACTCACAAACTTAACATAAAAGTGCGTTGCACTTTTATTCAGTTTGTGAGTAAAATGTCCAGAGTTTACACATCAATAAATTCTTCAAAAAGAATGTTTAATCCTATAATATTTGTTGTGTATATTACTCTTTACACTAAATTGGCATAGATTGTTCTAGAGAAGTGATGTTTATTTCATTGACACCTGTGATCGAGATTGTTCTAGACCTAGTGTTATTTTTAATAGAAAGATGACATAATGGTTGCATCACTGTCTTTCAAGATTGTACTAGAAAATTCATTCATATTATTCTTATTTAAAAACAGCTTTGGTTAAACACTTTTATGACCTTTTAGATTTCATTATACTGGGAAATACGATTTTGGAAGTTATATTTGTGTGTGTGTAGATTCTGTTTGGATTTATTGTTCACCTACCGTAAGTTAGTAGTTCTGCTATTGTTTCAATTTCCTATCAATTATTAATTGTAAATAAATATTAATTGTTTAATTGTTTTTTGTTAGTAAATTCCGCTGCGCTACATTAAAGGTTTGTTCCGACCCATAACAATATTACACAATAATAGATATTTTAGAATCTTCTAGAACTTTGTCATACAATTCATAAACACCATATCGTGACACGTAAACATGCCATATCATGCCAAAACAGAGCCAATTCCTGAAGACCTATCTGAGTAATAGAGGCTACAGAGCGATAATGTGCAATCAGCAATTGACGAGTGGAATACTGTAATGAATGGGGCGTGGAGGATATGCATGTACAATTATATCTTGACATTGAACACTTTCAAATTTACTTTGTTTAGTACAAATTGCAGATTTAGTAGAGATAAACGGGGAAAATATCTCGCGATGCACAGAATGTCAGACAATAAAGGTATATCTTCATATCAAAGAACTGAATACTTCCAAACTAATTAAAATCAGATCCTATGATACGCTCACAATCGCTACAATAGGTTCTTACGCAGAGTATACGGTGCGGATCTAAGAAGTATGATTTTAATTAGATTGTGAATACTTCTTAACTACTGCATTTTTAAATAACATGTAATGTGGCTTTACTTATACATATGTACTTTGGTAGCATTGACAATTCGTAATACTAGTTTTAAAAATACAAGTAGTTCTAAATGGACAAAATATCACAAAAGTAATAAAAAGGAGAAAAATAAATACCAAAACACTATTTGTGTTTGTTTCAATCAGGACCCCGTATTTATGAGGTCGCATGATTTTTTTCTGAGAACTGTTCTATAAGAAAAGTTTATTTCATACATACTAGTAACTAACTCACGATGCAACCAGTTTGTTTTCGAGTGAAAATAGATTGCTGCCAATAATGGTCACTTACGCTCATAACCAACAAACTACCTGCTCATTCGACACTAGAACCTCAAAATGGCAGAAGTCTTCAAAAAGTTGTCTGCGGGTTGCTTTCAGGTGTTCCAGGAAATTAACAGGCAGTGTGGAGAGGACCGGATTGAGATGTTTGAGGGTTTAAAATTTTGACATACAATATAGTATAACTCTTCCATTGAGAACTTCAGAAATCCTTTCCCAGCTCGAATTACAAAGTACTGGATGACTTATTTTGTTTAAATAATAAAATGCTCTCTTTAATATGTTGTTTCATTGGGTGATGAAGGTACATGTAGCTAGCATTGCAGAAGAAATCCATAACACGTGTTTGCGGGTTATGTAGTTTTTTTCTGCAATGGATGCCACATGTACCTTCACCCGATGAAACAACAAAAAAGACATCCTATTCTTTATATTTATATCTTGATGTATTTCTATTTAAAATATAAACTAGATTTAAATACTAAATTACCATGTGGTTGATATAAAATCAGTAACTTTGTTTATATAATCCGTTGCAACGTTTGCTAAACAGTATGTCAACATCTCCGCAGAAATGTCAATAAACAACGATCCACCATCAAAAATGATCAAAGGCGAGACTGCATCCATAGCAGTTTTGGGGCATTGATCAGTATCTTGTAGATATTGTTAGTTTTATGCACAGAAGTTTATACACAGATATATCAACAAATTTATACTTTTGTACAGAAAAGGAGAAAATGCAATGGACAAGACCAGGATTCGAACCAGGGCCCCTGAATTTCTAGCCAGTTGCTTTACCAACAAGCGTATCCGGCCACCAGCAATCGAACCCGGCTGACCGTTTGACTTTGTTGTATACAACATCCTCTGAATTATGGTTGTTATTATTTTAACCTTATACAGTTCTATGTATTGTATACTATTCATTTCCATCAGGTCAATGTATAACCGCTGCTGTGTTTAATCTCATTGCATTGTTTAATTCATACATCCACAACCAAACGATTTAATTTTCTCTGCTCACCTCGGATGGCGCCGATATGATAATGTGTATTATATATTTCAACGATAACTTACTTCTTGACGGCTTTAATAAAATAATTCGTAAAGACAGAAATTGTTTTGGAGGCGGTGTTATGATATATTTGTCAAATCAAATACGCGCTAGAAGACGCCCAGACTTTGAGCCCGCCGATATTGATTGTATGTGGATTGAAGTAGATACATGTAACAATACCTGTGTTTATCATCTTTGCTGTATTTATAGGCCTCCCAGTTCCGACAACTCTTTTTGGTTTGGGATGGCTGTTCTGTTCACGATACTGATAAGCTTGAAAAAGTACAATAGTGGTATAGTGTGAGGGAATATACGCTCCCAATCACATTTTGCACAACACATTTTGCACATCCTTTGACATCAGGAGAGGACCGGACGGTCCAGTGTGATAATGAGGGAAAAGGGGGCGGAGCGCATCACAGTTGGTGTTATTGTTATTTAGCATTAGGGTATAGGTGTCGAGTAATGCACAACACAGGTGTTACTTTTACTTAGCATTAGGGTGTAAGTGTCGGGTAATATGAAAATATCAAGGGGAAATAGTTGTTAAAATTGATCGGACAGTAGGTAGTGTATCGATTAGTACTACGTGAACACCTGTGTATGTCGAAGTTACCCCACTACCCGGCCTGAAGTTACCCCACTACCCGGCCTGAAGTTACCCCACTACCCGGCCTGAAGTTACCCCACTACCCGGCCCGAAGTTACCCCACTACCCGGCCTGAAGTTACCCCACTACCCGGCCTGAAGTTACCCCACTACCCGGCCTGAAGTTACCCCATTACCCGGCCTGAAGTTACCCCACTACCCGGCCTGAGGTTACCCCACTACCCGGCCTGAAGTTACCCCACTACTCGGCCTGAAGTTACCCCACTACCCGGCCTGAAGTTACCCACTACCCGGCCTGAAGTTAGACCATAAACTGAGATGATTAAAAAAAGTGTTAGTTTATATTTCAATAAAATCAAATATAAATTTAGTTTATAGAATTGTTTTGAAATTTAGAATTGAATCTACTCTCCGTGTGTGGTCGTGGTACTACTGAAAGTAAATCGAGATCGATGAAAAGGATGTCAAATTAAAGGTTTTGTGAGTTAATGAGAGCGAGGATGGGACAGATCACACCACACGAGGTCATATCTTTTATTTAGCATTAGGGTATAGGTGTCAAGTAATATTAAAATATCGAGGGGAAATTATAGTTGTTAAAATGATCGGACAGTAGGTAGTGTATCGATTAGTACTACCAAACACCTGTGTATGACTAAGTCACCGCACTACCCGGCCTGAAGACCATAACTTCTACTAAGGTTAAAAAAGTACTTTTTTATTTTTTCAATAAAATTCAAGTAAGTGAAATTTAGAATTCAGTCTGCTCTCAGTTTAAGGTAGTGAGGACCGTGTTTTGTTTTGAGAAAAATTACACTTTTTCACAGGGTTATTGAAGCTACAGAACGAATCGTTACGTAAAGAAGAACTGTTCAGTTTTGATCAGGATTTTATTTTATCCCAATGCATTGCTCAAGTTATCACGGGACAAAACTTTCTTGGCCCTGACGTTTTAAAATAACACCATATACTGAAGCAATGTTTATAATCCTTAATGTCTTTATAAATGCATGTTTTGACCATCTAAAGAAGGTGTATGCTTACAACCATTTTTATTTACAATTCTGAATGTAAAAAAATAACCAGGTTGAATGAGGTCCCCAGCTCGGTTCATTATTATTTAGCATTAGGGTATAGGTGTCGAGTAATATGAAAATATTTAGGGGAAATAGTTGTTAAAAATGATTGGACAGTAGGTAGTCTATCGATTAGTACTACGTGAACACCTGTGTATGGCGAAGTTACCGCACTACCCAGCCTGAAGACCATAAACTGAGAATAAACTATCAAGACTAGCACAGATGATTAAAAAAGTGTTAGTTTATATTTCAATAAAATCAATTAGGAATTTAGTTTATAGAATTGTTTTGAAATTTAGAATTAAATCTACTCTCCGTGTATGGTCGTGGTACTACTGAAAGTAAATCGAGATCGATGACAAGGATGTCAAATTAAAGGTTTTGTGAGTTAATGAGAGCGAGGATGGGACAAATCACACCACAGGAGGTCATATTTTTTATGTAGCATTAGGGTATAGGTGTCAAGTAATATTAAAATATCGAGGGGAAATTATAGTTGTTAAAATGATCGGACAATAGGTAGTGTATCGATTAGTACTACCAAACACCTGTGTATGACTAAGTTACCGCACTACCCGGCCTGAAGACCATAACTTCTACTAAGGTTAAAAAAGTACTCTTTTATTTTTTAATAAAAATCAAGTACGTGTAATTTAGAATTCAGTCTGCTCTCAGTTTAAGGTCGTGAGGACCGCGTTTTGTTTTGAGAAAGATTACACTTTTTCACAGGGTTTTTGAAGCTATAGAACGAATCGTTACGTAAAGAAGAACTGTTCAGTTTTGATCAGGATTTTATTTTATCCCAATGCATTGCTTAAGTTATCACGGGACAAAACTTTCTTGGCCCTGACGTTTTAAAATAACACCATATACTGAAGCAATGTTTATAATCCTTAATGTCTTTATAAATGCATGTTTTGACCATCTAAAGAAGGTGTATGCTTACAACCATTTTTATTTACAATTCTGAATGTAAAAAAATAACCAGGTTGAATGAGGTCCCCAGCTCGGTTCATTATTATTTAGCATTAGGGTATAGGTGTCGAGCAATGCACAACACAGGTGTTACTTTTATTTAGCATTACGATATAGGTGTCGAGTAATATGAAAATATTTAGGGGAAATAGTTGTTAAAAATGATCGGACAGTAGGTAGTCTATCGATTAGTACTACGTGAACACCTGTGTATGGCGAAGTTACCGCACTACCCGGCCTGAAGACCATAAACTGAGAATAAACTATCAAGACCAGCACAGATGATTAAAAAAGTGTTAGTTTACATTTCAATAAAATCAATTAGGAATTTAGTTGATAGAATTGTTTTGAAATTTAGAATTAAATCTACTCTCCGTGTATGGTCGTGGTACTACTGAAAGTAAATCGAGATCGATGAAAAGGATGTCAAATTAAAGGTTTTGTGAGTTAATGAGAGCGAGGATGGGACAGATCACACCACAGGAGGTCATATTTTTTATTTAGCATTAGGGTATAGGTGTCAAGTAATATTAAAATATCGAGGGGAAATTATAGTTGTTAAAATGATCGGACAGTAGGTAGTGTATCGATTAGTACTACCAAACACCTGTGTATGACTAAGTCACCGCACTACCCGGCCTGAAGACCATAACTTCTACTAAGGTTAAAAAAGTACTCTTTTATTTTTCAATAAAAATCAAGTACGTGTAATTTAGAATTCAGTCTGCTCTCAGTTTAAGGTCGTGAGGACCGCGTTTTGTTTTGAGAAAGATTACACTTTTTCAAAGGGTTATTGAACCTACAGAACGAATCGTTTCGTAACGAATTACTGTTCAGTTTTGATCAGGGGTTTATTTTTATCCCAATGTATTGCGTAAGTTATCACGCGACAAAATTTTCTTGGCCCTGACGTTTTAAAATAACACCTTATACTGATGCAATGTTTATACCATTACTGTCTTTATAAATGCATGTTTTAACCATCTAAAGATGGTGTATGCTTACAACCATTTTTATTTACAATTCTGAATGTAAAAAAATCACGAGGTTGAAGGAGGTCCCCAGCTCAGTTCATTGTTATTTAGCATTAGGGCATAGGTGTCGAGTAATGCACAACACAGGTGTTACTTTTATTTAGCATTACGATATAGGTGCCGAGTTATATGAAAATATTTAGGGGAGATAGTTGTTAAAAATGATCGGACAGTAGGTAGTCTATCGATTAGTACTACGTGAACACCTGTGTATGGCGAAGTTACCGCACTACCCGGCCTGAAGACCATAAACTGAGAATAAACTATCAAGACTAGCACAGATGATTAAAAAAGTGTTAGTTTATATTTCAATAAAATCAATTAGGAATTTAGTTTATAGAATTGTTTTGAAATTTAGAATTAAATCTACTCTCCGTGTATGGTCGTGGTACTACTGAAAGTAAATCGAGATCGATGAAAAGGATGTCAAATTAAAGGTTTTGTGAGTTAATGAGAGCGAGGATGGGACAGATCACACCACAGGAGGTCATATCTTTTATTTAGCATTAGGGTATAGGTGTCAAGTAATATTAAAATATCGAGGGGAAATTATAGTTGTTGAGATGATCGGACAGTAGGTAGTGTATCGATTAGTACTACCAAACACCTGTGTATGACTAAGTTACCGCACTACCCGGCCTGAAGACCATAACTTCTAAGGTTAAAAAAGTACTTTTCAATAAAAATCGAGTACAAACAAATACTAAAAATTGAGTTTATAGACTTCTTTTGAAATTTAGATTTGAATCTGCTCTCAGTTTAGGGTCGTGGTACTACTGAAAGTAAATCGACATCAATGGTTTTCACATCCTCTAACATCATGGGAGGATCAAACTGTAGTGCTAAATGAGTCATCAAAATAATGAGGAAAAGGGGCGGATCACACCACAAGATGTGTTGTTTGTTGGAGATATGAATATGTTACTAAAACATTGAAAGACGTATCTATTAGACAAAAGTTGAAAACAATGAGGGAAGGGCTAGATAGGGTGTGTGTGTAAAAATATCAGATAATAAAGTACCCCATATTGTGTGACATTGGATATGTTTATACTAAAGAATTGAAAAATGTACCTATAAGGCATAGGTAGTTTCGTTTCAAATGTTAAAGAGAATAATTGATATACATTACTGTGACAATTTACAAGGTTACACCTCCCGAAGTTAACAGGGACGGGGATCACCGCTGATCGTGTGGCTTATTAAAAGGGTGATGTGGTATCGTATTTCAGTACCAGGGTAACACGTCGTTATCGCAAAATAGCACCTGATACTGACAGCTAGGAAAGTTTTTAACAATATGTTTAGAACGTACTGAAAACTTAACTTCCTTGCATTTCCTTTTAAAGCAATGTGGTTTGGGGGGAGGGGGGGGGTAAACTTGACCTATATATGCTTACTTGAATACAAAACCAATGACGTGAATATGACTCTAAGCGCTGATTTCACAAATTACTATGTTGCTATAATTCCTATGAAAATTTGAAAATAGATTGGAAGGAAATACTGATGCTAGAAATGAACTGTGGACCCTCCAATTACCCCAGAAATCAAATGTTGTAGAGATTTTAACATTTTCAAATATTTCGGTATATGGCGGCCATTTTGAAAATGGCGATTTCAAATTTTTTTTTGATGGTGGGAATGAACTCGGGGTCACCAAATTACCCTAGAAATAAAATTTGGTTGAAATCCGACAACTTTGAGTTTTTGACGTTTTTGGCCGCCATTTTGAACGGCGGCCATTTTGAAAATTACGAAAGTTGATTGCACCCCTCCTCATGACCCCCTATCAGCTCACAAAGTTTGAAGTTGATCTGTTGAAACACTTTCATAAAATCAAGCGGACAAATTTCTCTGGAAAGAAGAGGAATAAAAAGAAGAAGAAGAAGAAAATAAGAATAATAAGAAACGGAGCAAAAACAATATGTCTCCGACACTTTGTGTTCGGCGACATAATAATTATGCATTTTAATTCTGACACTATGAATATTTTATTCACATGTATGTGCACATCGATTTTATATTATCTTTTGAAATCACCTTTAGTTTAATACATAGAAATGGGGAAAACAATAAATTAAATTTATTTCCGGAAAATAACGAACATTGAAATCAATTATCTAAAAGATGAAACACATTTACAAAATTAAAAAAATCCATCCACTTCAATTGCATGGGATTATAAAAAATGATCAATTATTATATGACATGTGAGATGAAAATAACTAATTATCTAAGACATTTTCCCTATACAATGTGAACTGAAAAGCAAGACAAACAGAATTTTCAACTAAAGTTAATAAATTAAAATGAATATGCATGTACCAATATTGTTTGTTGATAATTGCTTAGTGTTTGTTTAACGTATGTACATTTACCCCTTTCTGTTACCTGCTTCTTTTATATGTGAATAAAGTCACGCATGATGGGAATGTACATGTATATTGCTATATGAAGGACAAGTAATGAGCAATGGTTCAAATATAAGCCCGCCAAACGTTGTTCCGTGCTTTTCCGGATTATCTATCGATACGCTTGTATAAAAGCAACGAAGATTAGTTTTTATTGAAAAGTCGTGTCACGAAATCCAGACTTCACGTCCAAGAAGCTGCGGGTATTGCTACCATTCTCTCAACAGAGGGCGCGTTACGCAAGCTTCACTTACACGGAACTCTGGGTAGAGAATGATATTGCTACATGAAGTGGAAAAGAATAAGACTTTACCATTTAGCTGTCTCACTCACACCACAATTAACGCCGCTAAAACGAAAGCTTGGAAACTGTGAGCTCAAGAATTAACGCTGTTATCGACACAGAACATTTTAAAACGATGGACAAAATCAGAAAGAAATCGCCTACATACACGAGTAGCACGAAAAGAAAGTAACTTTTGTGACAATCTTAAGACCATTATAAGACATGTTGCTTGAAGTCCTAAGATCGAGTCCGATCTTATAACGAATAATAACTTAGGACTCCGTCGAAACCATGTCTTATGACTTAAACATGTCCTAAGACCATCCTAAAACATGTCTTTAGTCCTACGACACTTTCGAAATTTATCCAGAAAGAAATACATTATGTAACGCAATGGTCAAAAAGAAGTGTTTCTCCCTTAGGAATTATTACAATAGCAAAAAGTTTGTTTTTATCAAAATTTACATATGCATTCATTTCTCCTGTAAACCCAAGTTCACAATGGCTTGTAAAAACTCTAAACAAATTTATATGAGGGAACAAAACTGAAAAACATTCTAGAACAACACTTCAATTGGATTTTGCAATTTCTTTTACAATTGCTTTTCTCATCCAAAACCAAGTTCACAATGCATACAGCAGCCTGTAAAAACACTGATTTTGTTAAGTACAGTTTTTGACTACGGATAACTCCATTTACCTTATCAAGATATAGGGCTCATGGCGGCTGTGACCGGTCGACAGGGGATGCTTACTCCTCCTAGGCATCTGATCCCACCTCCGGTATATCCAGGGGTCTGTGTTTGCCCAACTCTCTATTTTATATTCTTTTAGAGGTTATGAGAATTATCAATGTTCGTTATCTTCACATTTCATTTAGTAAGTTCATTTGCAAATGTAAAATGTTATTCATTGTTTCCATACACTTTTAATTATGTCCACTTTGGTCCACTTTGGTTAGTCTTGTTTGCTTCAAAATCACTGGTATTAAACTGATGTACGTATCTGCAGTTACGTACATCCCAAAATGGCGGAAGAAACAGTTAAATTAGAATAGCGATATTTTTGGCTTTTAGAAAGCAAAGTGAAATACACTTCACGAAAGAGGATGTCTATTTATATCAATAGTTCACAATTGTAGCCAAAGTCTTCGTGATACTGTCCCGAATTTGCTGCAATCGGTATTTGAAATACGTAGATTGATGTACGTAACTTTCACAATATGATGTACGTAACTTTCCGATTTGAACATAAAAGATGTACGTAACTCAAAAGATCTCCATTAAACTTTTATTCATTTGTTCATTCAAGAAACCTGATAGAATGCCTTCATCAATAAAAATCACATGTTAAATAATGCTGCATATACCAACATGCCATAAAATCAAACTCAATTTAAACCCTTTTAGGAAGATTTAGGAATTTCAGTTTGAATAAAAAATTTAAAAACTTCGCTTGCTCGCCCCTTTTTTGCCTTAAAAAAATCCAAAGAATCAAAAATTAAATTGTCATAGACTTAGTAATACAAATATTTCAACATTAAACAGTGAAATTAGATATACATGTATTTCTGAATTTCACAATAAGAATTTTCACAAAAATCGAATGAAAATGGCTTTCAACAGATTTTTGTTGTTGAAAAAATGTAATTTTGTATGAAGAAATATGAAAATTTCGACGTGTAACACTTATGTATGTCATGCATATGCAGACGAGAACGCGTGAAAAGATATTAAAATAATATATTGAAGGTAATTAATTGGTATTAATTGTACTCGGATAAAACAGACTCTAGAGCTCTGAAGATCACATGAAAAAATTCCAGGAGAGTTAATTTTAGCAGAGTAATTGAATCTACGTAGTATTGCAGCAAAAGAATATCAAACAAATCATGTTTGTCAACGTATCCTAAAGAAATACCTGGTAAAAACATCCCCCAAATATCGATGCACATCCCCCCCCCCCCCGCCCAAAAATAATAATAAAGAATTACTGAAAATTTACATAACCTGAAAAATATAAAACATCTTAAAATCAAGATCTTCTAAGCTTGTGAAACATTCATACAAGTTAATGATAATGATGTAAATTTCTTCTTTAAAATTTTAATCCCTTCAAAATACCAAGAAAACCAACCCCAAAACATCCATTTTACCTACCCCCTACACCCCCCCCCCCCCGACAGAAATACTACGGTTTTGTTGGACCTCCAAAAGACACCAAAATTCAAAATTTGTCCTCCCAAGAATAGGCAGTCTTTAAATGGTACAAGATTTGGAATAGCAACCCCCCACCCCCATTTCCCTGTGTGCAGCATCTGTCCGTATCAAATATCTCAAGAGGTTATAGAATGAGGGTTTTTTTTTTATATCGCCAATGGCATTCTTTCTCTGCCACAAAGTATGTGCATTACTTCTCTGCTTGTTTAGCTGCTTATAAAGCAAGCTTTAGGGTTTGTCGAACTACGAATGAATTGCACAGTTACGTACATCATATAGGAAAATTACGTACATCAACCAAAAATATTTTTAATGAGTTACGTACATCACGTGTGTTTTTACACAAGAGTTTAACTCGTCCATTCAGGAGAAGCAAATAGATTTTACCATTCTGAACGATAAAGCGTAAAGAAATACACAAACTTGACTAATTAATATCACTGAATAGTTGATAGGATAAGATATAATCTAAATTGAAAAATTACCCGTTTCTTCTTCCGCCATCTTGGGATGTACGTAACTGCAGTTACGTACATCAGTTTAATACCAGTGAAAACATAAACTAGACTGTACAAAATTGAATATGAAACTGAAACAGAACGATTTATCAATGTAGATGGTGGAATGTTTAGTCGTCATTCATTTCCAAAGAAATATGAACAAAAGGTTTCCTGCTTTACAGACCGACACTCCCTCGTGAAAAGATCTTGATCTAGACTCACCATTAATAAACGTCGTAAAGAACTTTTAATGTACGCGTCCAGTAATTCAAATTAAGGTTCTTTTTATATAGAGGGCTTACTATCGTTCCTATTACAGCGTGTCACTTCGTGATCGAGCGTGCAAATTTGTGGGTCAGGCTTCTCGTAGACTTCAGTGACACAGGTTTTACTTCTGTTCTCAGTGACCAATCACAGTGAAATAATGGCATAGCGTGGTCAACCAAACTCACTTTTATTAAAAGGTCAACAAGTGAGCGAAATTTGCACGCTCAGTCAAGCGAAGTGACACGCTATTATTGGAACGATAATAGATAAAAACATAAAGAACATCACTATATATGGGTACCGACTTCCGCCCCGGCCAGCGGTTGAACTCACGACCTAATTAATCAAACCCAATAGAAATTCAACTCATAGAAATTCAGTGAGAGAGGGGAAGAAAGAGATAGAGAATTAGAAATACGTGCGCGCGCATAACATAGTGTAAATACATACCACCATACATACAGACAGACAGACGTATGTACATACATACATACATACACACACACACATACATACAGACAGACAGATGTATGTACATACATACATACATACACACACACATACATACAGAGAGACAGACGTATGTACATACATACACACACACATACATACAGACAGACAGACGTATGTACATACATACATACATACACACACACATACATACAGAGAGACAGACAAACACATACGTATGTACATAAATACATTTTTTTTTATAATTTATTTGTTTTTTGACACATACAATATAATCACACAGACAAATAAACAAACGGACAATCAATCATACATACATTTCATTCTCTCCTGTGGTCACTTGCTGTACAGTATTGAAGCATAACAAAAAAAAAACATGTAAAAATTAAGAAAGAAATTATTCAAAAATATTTTCCCATCTCTTCCACATTTTATCAAAGCTGTGCATTCTATGTTTTTGAATTGCAGCATATTTTTCCACATGATATTTTAACTTTAAGTGACATAATAATCCAACAAGGTTTGGTTCCTTATCCTGCATTAAACAGGTAAAGATGTATTGTTTAACATATAAAATTATAAAATTCATAACTTTGTTATTAAAAGTTAGTGGATTTTCACCTAATATGATATTGGACACATTAAAACCTACTCTTTCTGAAGTTTTTCTATATATATGAAGACTCAACTCACTCCACAATATTTGGGTTTTATCACATGAAGCAAAAAATATGTGTCATCGTCTCTACATTACTTGTACAAAATCTACAGCAGTCATTTGTTTTAACATTATTTTTTTTCAAATAATATCCAACAGGAAGGATTCTATGTAAAATTCTAAACTGTAGCCATTGAGCAGAAGAATCAGTTGTTGTTTTGAAACAAATTTTAAACACATCTTGTATGGAAATATCACCCACTCCATATGGAGACAGTTCAGCTTTCCACTTGACCATAGAAGTTGGAATCATATCGTTTTCGTTCAAAATATTGTAAATGATTTTGGAACATTTTTCATGCATCAAAACATGTTCAAAAAATACAGGCATACAGGGATTAGTAATTTTTTTGGGCTACATGTCTATCAATAGACAGACTATTTAGGTATTTTGAAATTGCTGTGATAATGCTATTATATTGCATTACACAAACTTCATGGAGATTGTATAAGCATTGTAATTTTTCTAAGGCAAGGAAATTACAATCATTGTCAAAAAAATCTTGAACAACTTTAATCCCTTTATCATACCATTCTTTAATAAAAACAGGCTTTCCAGCTATTTTAATATTAGAATTGTACCACACTGGAATACTTTGAAAATTACTTTTTTAGTTTTGGAGAATTTTGACTGATCTTCAAATAAGAAAGCCAAGAAGTAAAAACATCTTTCCAAAATGCATTATTTTCATTAAGTAAACATTCTAAAATAAAGCTATCTCCAAAGTCATATCATTTCTTTAAGATATCACTTCCATACACAGCAAAGAAGATACTCATCCAAGGTTTATGACAGTTAGACTTAGTAAGTCTCTTAATCCATGAACATTTCAGAGATGTAATAAAGTTGTTTATATCAACCATCTTTAAACCACCTGCTAGATAGTCTTGTGTTATCATAGACCTCTTGACTTTATCTATACTAGATTTCCACAAGAATTCAAAGATAATTTTGTACAAATATGTAATTGTTTCCTTTTTAGGAGTAGGAAGTGATATGAACAAATGATTCAATTTTGGGATAAGTAAGGTTTTAATGACAGTGACCCGACCAATAGGAGTAAGAATTCTTCTTTTCCACTGTTCAATAAGAGCGACAATTTTCGGGATATGAAGTCCAAAATTTATGTCTTCAATTTCTTTAAGATCAACAGAAAAATTAATACCAAGTAAATTAAAAGTTGTTGATCCCCAGTCCAATTTCCATCTTGTATGATGAAAGACTTGATCTGAATTTTTTTTAACCAATCCATATACATGTAATCTTCGTTTTAGAAGTATTAATCCTTAAACCAGAAAAACTGAGAGAAAAATCAATAGTATCCAAAGCTGCAAAAAGCGATTCAGCTGAACCATCAAGGGCTAGTGAAGTATCGTCTGCATATTGTGATATTTTATGTTCTTTATTTTGTATACATATGCCATTTATATTTTTGTTTTAATTAATATTGCAAGAATTTCAGCACATATGATGAATAAATATGGTGCAATAGGATCGCCTTGTCTACATCCTCTTTGTATGTCAAACTGTTTAGACAGGAATCCACTCTGTAAAATCGAGGCTCTGAAATTTGTGTTCAAAATCTTTATCCACTGAATAAAGCATTCCCCAAAACCAAAATATTTTAAAACTTTATAAATGAAAGACCATGACATTGAATCAAAAGCCTTTTCAAAATCAATGAGTACTAAAAGACCTGGAATATTGTTTCTCTGAGTATATGACATAATATCATAAATAAATCGAGTATTTTCTCCAATATATCTCCCTTTTAGAAAACCAGATTGTGTATCTGATATTATATAATCCAAAACGTGTTTGATTCTAAAGTTAAGGCAGCCCGATATGATTTTGTATTGTACATTTAAAAGTGTAACTGGTCGCCAGTTTTTTAGAAGCTGTCTTGGTTTATCTCCTTTGGGTAAGCATGAAATAATTCCTAATCTTTGTGAAATAGGAAGTTCCCTCTTATGAAATATACAATTAATGGCTCTTATAACATAGTATTTAATATCATTCCAAAAAAAAATTGAAAAATTCTGTCGTGTAACCATCACTACAAGGAGATTTGTTGTTTTTCATGGGTTTTTTTAGCACATTAAGAACCTTTCCCTCTACAATATCGACCTCTAGTTTATTGTCTGTATACACATCTAACTTTGGAGAATTATAATCAGAAATGATATTCTCTAGATCAACATTAATCAAGTTTGAATCATTATTGTTATATAAAGTTTCATAATATATCTTAACATTATCCAATATCTCTGATTGATCATATATTATTCCGATATCCTCCAAATTAATTTTTTTAATAGTTTTGTTCAAATAATTCCTAGATTCCAAATTACAGAAATATTTTGAAGGTTTTTCTCCTTCTTCTATCCAACGAGCACGAGACCTTATCATATGACCTTGCAATCTTTCTTTTCTAATACATTCAAGGGCTGCTCTCTTCTCATCAAGAGTATTAATATCAATATTTGGTTCAGACTCCAAAACCTCAATTTCATCCTAAAGTTGTTTTTTTTCTTTAGTATTTTTTCCTTTTTCTTATAAGATGAATATGATATACTAACTCCCCTGATCTCCATCGTTAGAACCTGAAGAAATAAGCTTTCATCAATACCATTTTTACACTGAAAATTCATACTTCCTATATCATTCAAATATTGGTTACTTACAGATTAAATAGTTTCTTTAACCTTCATAACATAGTCCTTATCTGTTAACAAATTGTTATTAAATTTCCAAAGACCACGTCCTCTAATAAAGGGATTAAATTTTAATTCAATAACAACAGCCGAATGATCGGATCTATATCCTGGCTTTATGGTACAATTTTCTACCAAATTTGACAAGCTGTCAGATATAAGAACATAGTCAAGGCGACTTTATTTTAAGGGATTTTTTTTACGTCATATGTAGACTTTTTTGTCTGGATTTAAAATCCTATAATAATCTAGGAGTTGTAAATCCTTCATAATTTCTAGAATTTTAGCACGGGCTTTTGGATTATTAATGCCACAGTAATTATGAGTATCCAAAGTGTGGTTTAATGTAAGATTGAATTCACCACATAAAATAAAATATTCATTGTCAAATTCCAAAAAAGTATTTCTGACATTTTCATAGAATTGAGGGTTATCAGTGTTAGGACCATATATGTTTATAAGAGTTACTTTATTCTCTACAATAGTCATATCAAGAGCAGGTAAATTACCTTCGCAATCCCTTTTCTCACCATGAATTTTAAACTCGAAGTTATTATTGAATAAGATGCATCCCCCCTTGAGTTTGACATATAAGAATTAAATACACATTTGTATCCCCACTGGGATTCAATATATGGCTCGCACTCAGAAGTAAAATGTGTATCTTGCAGTCATATGATAGAATAACGTTTTTGTTTAAAGTAGTTAAGAACATCTGTACGCTTAGTTGGTGTTGCCAGCCCTTGACAGTTCACTGTGGCTATTAAAATATTTTCAGACAATGGCATCTAAGAAAAATTGCAAAACAACAAAAAATGCAAACACTTTCAGCAAATGACCCTTGAAAACAGAAACAAAAAGAGAACACAGGAAGGCCACATTCACAAATACATGCATACCACAGAAAAAAACAAAAAACAACAAATGACAAAAGTACAATGTACGTCCTGTAATCAAATTGATGTAAACACGGTGTTTTAAAGAACATCGAACCCGAAGTCACTGCGCTCATAAATACATATTTACAGACGGACAGACAGACACATACGTATACTGTACGTACGTACAGAGAGAGAGAGAGAGAGAGAGAGAGAGAGAGAGAGAGAGAGAGAGACAGAGACAGAGACAGAGAGACAGAGAGAGACAGACAGACAGACACGTATGTACATACATACATACATACACACACAAATACAGAGAGAGAGAGAGAGAGAGAGAGAGAGAGAGAGAGACAGACAGACAGACAGACAGACAGACAGACAGACATAAAATAAATGGACGGTCCTTTGTTATCAATTAAACTTTTTTCAGCGTCTTTTCTGTTAAGTTAACAAAAACCATTTTGTATTCAAAATTTGTAAGGTGTGATGTTCGGAAAACCTCTGAAGTCCACGAGGATCTTGTATCACTAAACATCACGTTTACTGATTGGGTGAATATTCGAAAAACATCGAACGAGTTGAATAACGTTCATAATTAATTTTTTTGTCATTGGACAATATAAATCCTATTTTTCTGCGTGTTCTCTAATACTAATATAAAGCACATGTAGCTGGCTGTTTAAGGTGGTTACTGGACAGGCATCGTCACAAGTCTGGTCTCGCATTGCGAGGTAACGAATCAATAACCCTTGACTTGTGAAGATGATGAACAAGAGGAAAGTTGGCTACAAGAGGACAGCTAGTTGCAATAATGTAGCCCTATCCGATTTTTGGGAATTGATTTTATCAACTCCTCTATGGATGCAGTCAATCCGCTCAAGGTGGTGTGGACCTGATCACTTCTTTACAAAGAGACGTAATGTTCAGCGCTTGCAGAAAATAGTTCGTGAACCGTTCACATATTACACGTTTAAATGCATAATTTCTGTAAAATTTGCTTTTCTACCGTCGGTCAATTGAGTATGTACATTGAAAAACAACCAAATTATCACTAGAAGTACAATCTAATGTCAACAGCGATATTTCACACTATTCAAAAATTCCTACACGCAGACAGAATATCACCGATCGTACATGTAATATACGGTACAGGTTAAAAAAAAAAACGGGCCCAGCGGACTGAAAGAGAGCCTAGAAAAAATTTGATGTCTTTGAAAATGCGGTTTCAGCGTATTCTATAGCATTAGCTTGGACTTTTCAAATCCAAAGACACCTACATGTACACACGTGTCAACAATCGGGAAAACAAACGATCGGCAATGATAGTTGTCATTGGACAATATAAATCCTATTTTTCTGTGTGTTCTCTAATACTAATATAAAGTACAGGTAGCTGGCTGTTTAAGGTGGTTACTGGACAGGCATCGTCACAAATCTGGTCTCGTTTCAGTCTCCGTGGCGTAGCTTCCTATGAAGCACGGAAGCATGTGCTCACACATTGTTGCGGTAAAAAAAAATGAAATAATTTAAAATCAAGTTAAAATGAATATTACATTTTAAATAATATAAAAACAGAAATAAATGTTTGGTCAAAAATGCTGAATGATTTCATCTTTTTCGAGACGTTATTTACTCTAGTTATAACAACTTATGTGTTTCTGAATTCAGTCAAAGCTTTATTTAATACTAAAAGTCGATTGTATCTTCTTTCATTTTAATAGTTTTAATTAAGCTTTCACGGAATTTTTAATTCAAAAACACATTTAATTTAGTTGTTATAAAAAGAGTACAAAACGTCTCAAAATCAAAAAAAAAATTGCAGTAAAACTAATGTGTTATCGTTTTTTGGTGTTTTTTTTTTTTTAAATTAAAGGAAGTTACGATGTCCTTACCAAATGTGCCTGTGTTTAAAATTAAAGAAACTGTGTATTGGAAACTCTGAAAATACCTTTCTTAATTGTCTAAAATGTACCAGCTTTGCCCTGGACCCATTGGGGGCCTTAGGGCGGCAACCAAACCCCCTGCCTGCCCTTTCTGCTTCCAAAATCTTCCCCAAGCTACGCCGCTGGCGGCAGCTGATTTGTGTTAGCGTCAAATTGAAGCGAACCGAAAATATCGTGAATCGTCACATTTAATTCTGAATTAAATTAGATATTGATGAAAAACCCAAATATTTTGTTTTCAAGAAAATTTGTTATAAGTTTGAAAATCAAACCACACGCCATAGAATTTCGGGGTTTTTTAATGCACATTTTTATACACATTTCCCCGTGGGCCGCGACCCAGTTCTTAAGCAGCAAGTGTCAGCTGATTGACATCTAGAGCACGTGTACCTCGTGTGTAACAATAGAAATTGGAAAATCGGTACATGTAATTAGTAAAATGTACGTCAATTTTAGCTTTCCTTTGCTAAATATAAAGATGAAATTATTTTATTGCCATTTAGATTCATAATCATGGTAAAAACAAACTTTCCATTTTAAAAAAAATATTTATTTTCCCGTGGGCTGCGACCAAGTTCTTCAATGATTTTATTGCCTTTAAGAGTCATAATGGTGATATAACTTTCCATAATATCTGATTAATTAATATTCAAATAAACTTATAGTAATTGTTTAGAATCAATCACACTTATATTCTATATGCACTTCTCTGTCGATTCACGTAATCTTCATTATTTATACACAAAGTTGAACCCATTATTTTCTTTTTTAAGTTAAAATCGCTTAACAAAATTAAAGAGAGAGTGAAAAAAAAATGAATTTCATGATATTCTTTTCACCGTGTTGAATAATATGAAATTTTTTGTATAGCTGTATGTATCATTTACTGAAAGTTTTGTTTTACTATAAAGTCATTCACTTATCACATCTTAAAATACAAATTGAATTCTTTCTACGAATTAAATAGATAAAAATATATTGTCGCAGTCAACAATTTATCCCAAGACGAGGTCCTTCATGTAAATACCATCAACAATTAGCTTCACGAAAAAAGGTACGGGTGTATCGTTAAATCATACACATGAACGAAGACCAAGTAAAGGCGTTTAAACTGGCCAAGTCGGTTGTGGAAAGACAACTACGATTACAACCTTCAGAGCTTTTCACGGTTTAGTTTGTAATTTTTCATGGAAATCCGAACCATGAAAGCACAACTGACACTATCTGACTAAAGTACTGACCTATATATATATATATATATATATATATATATATATATATATATATATATACATTCCAAGGTTACAAAGATCTTTGATATTTTCCGTGTGTTAAACAATTGCATTACTTTAAATATTCAAGGTCTTTTATAATATATTTCCCCGTAATTCTACACGTACAGAACAAACTAATATAAAATGATATTCATCTACAATATTATTCCCACAAAAAGCACATCTACATATTAGTTGTGATTGTATTGGAATATCTGCCTGTTTCTATGGCTAAAGGGTGCGAGGATAATCGCATGTTGGATATACACTTTTACAACTTTACAGGAATTGATTTTCGAAGATAACAGTGAAGATATAATCCATCAATTAAATATTTCTAAAATGAACATTTTCTTGAATTTTCGATCTTTGAAAGATTATCTTGGTTAGCTTGATCTACAATTCTTTGTTGTACTGTTTGTAGAATATGCTTATCAATTCTTCGATTCATCCAAATGTCATTGAACCCAAGATTTATCAAAAAAAATTTAACATCAAAAGCCCAATTTCTACAATTGTATTTTTCACAATTAATATACATTTCTTCATATAGCATTTTCTAAGTATACAATTTTCGTTAGCTAGCACCTTACTCCAAAACTTTTAAACGGTATATTTAACCTTTTATAAATGTACGTAAGGGGAACTCTGTCAAATTCAGTGTATACAACTGCTTGTACGCTTGTTCACGATCCGCTCCGGATCGGATCGTAAACCCTTGGCTAGCGAAGATGGTTATGTTGGAGCGCCGGGCGGAGTGCACATTATTTCTGAATGAGAAGTATGAGAAAACACTACTATGTCCAACCATTGTATGATTATAGGGATACATGTACATAAATCAGTAAGAATATAAACATACGCAATAGCTGTCTAGATCTGGGTTGTGAATGTGAATTAATGGTGGGCTACTAGTTAGACAGCTGTTCTAAAGAATATGATGAAACAAATGCACAAACTGGTGAGATACTTGTAGCTATACATTCGCACCTTAGGCTACTAGAGGATGACTTAATTTTAGCAAAATTCTTTTAGTTTCAAAATGTCCTCTAGCTGCAATAATGTAGCTCTCTCCGATTTTTTTTGGGGGGGGAGAGGGTTATAGATGTCAGAATAAAAAATCAAAGTACTGAAAGTACTGACGGGAGTTTATTTTACGTAGATTTGCACCAGGTGCTTCTGGGATTGAGAATTTTTCCAAAATATTGATGACGTACACTCAAAAGTCATAAACTTATGTTGTGTCTCTATAACAATCAACGCACACTTATTTATGTCTACATACATATAGACACTGGTAAGTTAACACATTGGATTCTGTTTTACTATTCCAACATATTATATAGTATTACTTCAATCTAATTAAAACCAGACTTCTTAGATCCGCGCCGTATACTCTGCGTAAGTTGTAGCGATTGTCAGCGTATTCTAGGATCTGATTTTAATTAGATTGAGTAATACTCTTAAAATTGCTCATTTTTGTCAAAGAATGTCACTACATCAATATTCTATCACAAGAACATGTTTGGAAAAACTCCACACATAAGTTTATATGGCGTGTAAAACGTTGCACTATTATACTAATCTTGTTATTCATATTCGAAAATTTGAAATTTATATTCTAAAGCATATCATTCATATTCGAAAAGTTGTTATTCATATTCGATAATTTTATCATTCATATTCAAAAACACGTTATTCTTATTCTAAAACGTGTTATTCATATTCAAAAACATGTCATTCTTATTCAATAAATTGTTATTCATATTCTAAACTTTTCATTCATATTCAAAAAACATGTGATTCATATTCGATGATCTTATCATTCATATACAAAAATATGAATGACATGTTTTTGAATATGAATGATAAAATTATCGAATATGAATAACAACTTTTCGAATATGAATGATATGCTTTAGAATATAAATTACAAGTTTTCGAATATGAATAACAAGATTAGTATAATAGTGCAACGTTTTACACGCCATAAGTTTATGCTAATTTTTCATTTTTTTCTACAACTCCTCTTAGAGATTGACACAACTTACACAACTAAACAATTCCCCATTGCTTGAAGTGCAGAAAGTTGTACTTAAACATCAGACATTCACGTATTCTTTATCTTTAAAATTGTTTATGATCTTACTTAAAATTTGAATTTGAATTCCTAGAGCTCTATGCAAATCATCTAGGACAGTCTCGATGACCATAACTTCGTAAGCATCAACAAATGACAGTAAAATAGCTACAATTTATTCAATTTCCAAAAATAGCCATGTGGTCTTAATTTTGCACATGTGATAAGGTGAAGATAACGGACAGTGATTAATTTCATAAATCCTAAAAGGAATACAAAATTAAGAGTTCGACAAACACGGAGTCCTGTATATAGATGTTGGACCTGGCGCCTAGGAGGAGTAAGCATCCCCAGTCGACCGGTCACACCAGACGTGAGCCCTATGTCTTGATCACTTAAACGCATGTGATTATGTACAGGACTCCATGTCTCACCCCCTCCTTGTATCTTTTAATGGTATTTCGGGTGTAATTTTGATAAAATATAAAACTTATGCGGTACCAATTTTGATGCACCAGATGCGCATTTCGACAAATAATGTCTCTTCAGTAATGCTCAAGCCGAAATGTTGGAAATTTGAAATAACTAATAACTTGTAAGAGCTAAAAGGAAAACTAGAGTGCCAAAAACTGGAGCCAAATTCGTCCAAGGATAGAGCTATGCATGAGGGAGATAATCCTTACTTTTGAAATGAATTTCTAAATTTTATACCAGCAATTAAATATACATTCGTATTTTTAAGCTAGTAACGAAGTACTTAGCTCCTGGACTGTAGAGACCCTCGGGGACTAACAGTCCACCAGCAGAGGCCTCGACCCAGGGGTCCTAATGTAAAACTTATACGGTACCAATCTTGATGCACCAGATGCACATTTCGACAAATAATGTCTCTTCAGTGATGCTCAAACCGAAATGTTGTAAATTTGAAATAACTAATAACTTGTAAGAGCTAAAAGGAAAACTAGAGTGCCAAAAACTGGAGCCAAATTCGTCCAAGGATAGAGCTATGCATGAGGGAGATAATCCTTAAATATGAAACTTTAGTCAGCTCAGTATTTTTGTTAATGGAATACTCAAATCTCACATAGAAATTGTTTGTTTTTTTAAATGTCATATCAACGATCATTAGAAATGAATAAAGTGTGCAATTCAGCCGGTGACATTTTTTCAAAATCTGCACTAGAAATCCTATCAAAAGAGCAGTTACCAACTAAAAAGAACGGTCGTTCTAAATCTACTGATGATTTTTGGATTAAATGCATCGATATTTGGTGCGCAATGATGTCTTCACGCTGTTCAATAGCAACAAACGGAAGGCGTGATGTTGATATCTTTTTGTCGTGGTCCACTATTTTTAGAAAAAAGCCAATAAACACCCCCCCCCCCGAAAAAAACCCAAAACGTGAAGAAGATAATACCGATGATAGTAAAAAGACGCTTGTTTATTGTGTACAAACGGCTAGATAAGTTTAGGCTTATAGCATGGAAAATAGGGGACATTTCTCTTTGGTGCCCTGAGTGTCAGAAAATACCACAGAAAGTGAAAATGGGAATTTAGATTTGGATGTAAAAGAAAAATTTAAATTTCCAATGTCTGGAAAAATCATTGGAAACATATCCAAATATCTCACCTTTGTAGACTCTTAATCATAATTTGGAGCATAATGGTGTTGACAAAATATGTACTTGAAGGTTAGATCAAAACAGAACAATATTTGATTATGATCTCAAATGATTTGGGGGTTTGGGATAGGAAAATGTTAGTCGTGTTCAATTATTATTATCATCATCACCATTATGCACACCACGTATGTGTACGATGCACGCACATGTGCTTCTTGATGGCATGGCATTTGTTTAATCTTATAACATAAAGTTTTGATTCTTTTTATCAATTACCCAAAGAAATAATACTATTTGATTTTATGACAGAATTTTGATCTGAACACATGGAAGGGGCTTGATGAAATATTTTGTTTATATAGAGTCACACCTTTTGAAAAACGAATGGTATGTGAAGCATTGTCAATTGCAATCTGACTAAAGTACGCACCTATATTATATTAAAAATATATAAGTAGATCAATCTGACTAAAGTACAAGACATATAATATATTAAAAAGATATAGGTATATTAATCTCACTAAAGTACATACCTATGTTATATTAGAAATATATAAGTACATATATTTCAATTTGACCAAAGTACGGACCTATATTATATTAAAAATATATAGGTATATTAATCTGACTAAAGTACAGACCTACAATATATTAAAAAGATATAGGTATATCAATCTCACTAAAGTACATACCTATATTATATCAAAAATATGTAAGTACATATATATATCAATTTGACCGAAGTACAGACCTATATTACATGTATATCAAAGATATATAGGTATATCAACGTGACTAAAGTAAAGACCTATATGTATGTATGTATGTACAACATGTATGTATGTATGTATGTATGTATGTATATGTATGTATATGTATGTATGTATGTACAACATCTATGTATATATATATATGACAATGTTCTCCAGTAAATATACCATCCCCGTGTTCATATTGTTTATAATAAGATTGTATTGATAAGCTGTAAAGCATAAAGTAATAAAGAACTTGAACTTGTTTGAAGAATTTTCTGAGTCAATCTTGTCGTGTGTGCGCATTGTCGTGCTGAAAGATTAACCTATAAACCTTGCCGATGCTGCAGAGAACTGCTTTAATGGTACTAAGACAGGCTGAATAATTTTGTCTACATACATGTACCGTCTGACACTTAATTTTTCATTCAAAATGACCAACTGCTTGAGCAAAAATGTGTGTTAACCGCACCCCAGACCATAACGTTGCCTCAGCGGAACCTGTCACGTTGAAGGACACCATTGTCTACTCTACATAACCTCCATGAACACGGCGTTACTCGAGCTCTGCCATCAATATTACTAGCGTTAAATCTGGACTCGTCAGAAAACAAGACTCGTGTCCAGTTTTGACGTTGATCCAGCCTCTATCTGACCAACTACAATGCACTCTGCCGTCGGTAATACGGTTTAAGTTGTTACCCTTTAAAACGTCTCCTGCAGCGGATCCCATATAGTTTCAATATTCTGGATACTGTTTTAGGATGTGTGACGTCCAATTATTTACCTTGTCGTAGTTGCAGCGGTCGTAAAAACCTATCCCGTATGTGACGTCGCCGAACGTACGATTGTTCATTCATTCATTCATTCATACTTTATTTCCTCCCTTAGGAGATTATGAAGAAAATACATTTACATCAATATAATTACAAATACATGTACATACAAAGAAAGAAAAAAAGAGAAAAACACATTATGTACACAATATAACATTCATTGATTCCGTCTAACGATACTCCGCAAAATCCTTTTGATAATCTCTGTTGTTGATTTTGCATCTGCAATCACCATTAGAATTGTTTTATGCGACAAAACTCGTATTTACCTTTCATTAGTTTTGAATAGCACTCGGAAAATTTCGTGCAATGCTTCCCAGGAGAGATAAGTTGCTAAACATGCTTGTTGCAAATTCAATCAAATTTTCCTTTAAGGTTTATGTTCAAATTAATTTTTTTTTCTTTGTTGATTTTAATTTGTGGTTGCTAGCTTCTATAGGCTTATTGTGTGCTGGTTAGTGGTTGCTAGCTCCTAAAGAATTATTGTTTGCTAGCTTCTTCAGGATTATTGGCTGCTAAACACGCGTGTTGCAAATGACAATTTTCTAATTGAATCAAATTTTCCTTTAATTTATATGTTTAAATTAATCAGATCATAAATTTACATTCGTTAGCTTCTACAGACTTATTGACTGCTAGCTTCTACAGGATTATTGACTGTTAAATTCTACATGCTTATTGTGTGTTAGCTTCTACAGGTTTATTGACTGCTAGCTTCTACAGGATTATTGACTGCTAACTTCTACAGGTTTATTGACTGCTAGCTTCTACAGACTTATTGACTGCTAGCTTCTACAGGATTATTGACTGCTAACTTCTACAGACTTATTGACTGCTAGCTTCTACAGACTTATTGACTGCTAGCTTCTACAGACTTATTGACTACTAGCTTCTACAGACTTATTGACTGCTATCTTCTACAGACTTGTTGACTGCAGACTTATTGATGGCTAGCTTCTACAGACTTATTGACGGCTAGCTTCTACAGGTTTATTGACTGCTAGCTTCTACAGACTTATTGACTGCTAGCTTCTACAGACTTATTGACGGCTAGCTTCCTCGTGTTTATTGACTGCTAACTTCTACAGGTTTATTATGTGTTAGCTTCTACAGACTTATAGAATGAAACAATAACCCGTGGTTTGTGACGATGGGTTAAAGGCTACTCCCCAAATCAAGGAGACGAAGAGTTCCAAAATCCAGGGGCCAGTTTCACAAAACTGTCTTACGACCAAGATCTGTCTTAAGACCAAAATTTGTCATAAGATCCATCATAGCTGTTTCACAAAACTGTCATATCTTAAGATAATCTTAAGATGGTTAGAAATCTTAAGACATTCAGATACTTGTCTTAAGTCTATACTGAACTATGTTGTGCTAAGAGATAGGTAGCTTATCCAGAGGGAACATGGTTTCAGGGACAGAAACAATCTATTAGACTATATGGAGGATGTGGACATCATTGATAAGCTTCGTATACCGCGACATGTGTTCTTTATGATGAACTCAATATTCGTTTAGAATATCCCACAGCCAACTTTTTCCTTCTTTCGCTGTTTAGGCATGTCCACTTTTCTTCATTTCTTCACCCGACCGGACATATTCTGATGAATTTACAGCATCTTAAAAACAAATGTCTATTTTTTTTTCTCCACCTTGTCAAACAATACTGACAGCAACTGAAAAGTTTGGACATCATTTCATAGACATCTTACATGCAAATCTTTTGACACCGATTTGTCTGAGTGCATGCACACGGACTTCGTAACCGCTATGTGGTCACAAGTAAACGTATTCGAATACCATTCATTTATTGTTGTAGACACAAAAGCAGTGTCGGGTGAACCTATTTCTTCACATTTTTATGTTTTGGTTTGTTTTTGTACTATTTCATTTTCTTCAGTTATATGCTTTTTCACATAGGAACGTCTTTGCGCCCAGTATACATGTAAAGTCGAACACCCGTATAATTACACGCGTTTTGTTCTATTAATGCGTCGTTCGTTATAAATTTGCTTCTGTATTAATATTTGTGCCTTTGGTTTTCTTTACCCACCCACACCCTCGTTTACTGAATACATTTTTTTGTATTTAGTATATTATTTTGTTGAATAAAACAAGTGCAGCGTTGCTAACTTGTAACAAACGCAACAATCCAAGATTGTCTTTTTTCTTTTTATTTCAAATTAGTTAAAGCATTTTATTTTCGGAGGAGAGGATTTGATTTGAACATATTTTATTGTCTGGATGTTATAACAAACGGATTGAGCACAAGTTCCTAAAAGGAGGAGAGGAATGGGGGCAGAAAATAAAAAATATATCAGACTGTGATATAGTGTTTCTACAAAAATATCATTCAATGTTTTATATTTTTGTATCACAATTTCTGAAATCAAATAGTACACAAATCGAATGTAACTTTTGAAATACGAAATAAAGTGTAGGTCACATGATTTAAAAAAGAAGTACAATGTATCAAATTTTATAAATACATTAGATAATTACAAATACCTAAAATCGCAATATTTCAACTTCCTATTTATATTTTATATGATTTGATTTTTCATTTACATGTAACATTTAAATTAATCCATGCAGTTTAACAAATATTATATAAAGGAAACACGGTATTTTACAATGTAACGAGTATACATGTACATGTAACAACGTCCTAAGATCTATCTAAAGATTTCTTGAAGTTAAGATAGTTTTGTGAAACGGTTCTACCGTATCTTATGATTGTCATAAGTCAGATCTTAAAACACTCTTACGATCTATCTTATGACAATCTTAAGATAGTTTTGTGAAAGTCAGTCTGAGCTAGATCTACCTCGACTTATATTGTGTCAGAACTGTTATCGCCTGGTGATTTACCACCTTAACATTGAACAAGCGATCTCTGAAATTTTATAAATCTGGCTGTTTTAGAACACGGGGTTCAGTAAGGTCGAGACTCAAGATCCCGAGGACATGTATTTCTGGAAGTTAGGGTGTAGACATGATTTCTATCATAACACAGTGGTGGCGAAATCTCAGACATGACACACGGGGCTGGATTTACACACTCATAATTCTTACCTCTGACAATAACAGGAAGACATTCCTATTTCCAATGATATGTTTATAATGATCTGATGAGGAGAATATACCGGTAAATACATGTGTAAATCAATAATTCTGGAGGTTATCAAGCTTTTACTGTACTCATACTCAAACTCAGCCATGTTTGTTTTGAGTACAACTCTGAGCAAGCTTCGAAACATATTCGAAAAATCTTGAGCATGTACTCCATTTGAGTATGAGAATGATTTTTATAAAAGTTTCATAACCTTCACTTGAGCACAGGGTTTGAGACTGAGTATTAAAACGTGCTCAGGAAAGTTTTATAACTCCAGGCCTGTAAGTTTTATAACCACCAGGCCTGTAAGTTTTATAACCACCAGGGCAGTAAGTTTTATAACCACCAGGCCAGTAAGTTTTATAACCACCAGGCCAGTAAGTTTTATAACCCCCAGGACAGTAAGTTTTATAACCACCAGTTTTATAACCACCAGGCCTGTAAGTTTAAGTTAACTAGTGGAGGTTCCCCGAGTAGCACAAAAACAATAGATGTACATGCATTGTAATATCCGTGTACTTGTCGATAGTATAATTGTCACTACAACGAGTAGTATGTCTGGATATAATTTTGCTTTTTTTTTTTTTTTTTTTTTTTTGCAGCTTATATTGCACGGAAATTCAAGTATATCATCTATATATTACTGTAGAATCATCTATATTCGTGGGGACCAATTTTCGTGGATTGCTGAATTTTTACGGGTTCGTGGGGACGTAATTTCGTGGATTTATATATTTGTAAGAAATATGACTCTGGAATATAAATAGTTGTCTTTATTCGTTGAGGATGTAAATTCATGGGTGAGGGGTACCCACGATTTCCACGAAAATTGAGCCATCACGAATTCTAATGATTCCACAGTAATTCTAAACAAGAGAATATTTCTTTCATGTGTTTCTTTTCATTTTCTTCTTATCAATGGGCGTACAGCTAACACAATGAATTATCTATAAGCAAGCAAGCTTTACAAGTATACGATATACTCTATCAGAGTGGGTGTGTTACTGTGTGTGTGGATAATGAAAATGTCATTCGGTCAATGAGTTCCACCATTTATAGAAGCTTGATATCAATTGTGTATATCATATGTACAATATAGATTGAAGCTTGTAAAACACCCATCTCTCTCTCTCTCTCTCTCTCTCTCTCTCTCTCTCTCTCTCTCGCTCGCTCGCTCTCTCTCTCTCTCTCTCTCTCTCTCTCTCTCAATTCATAACCAATTCTCGTTTTTTTGTTATATAATACAAGATTTTTGCATTCTTGATATATGACCAGTCATATCCCCCCCCCCCCATTTTTTTTTTTACACACCCTGTATCTTCAAAATTATATCACCCTTTATTAGTTTTTTTTTTATTCTAACAACATTTTATTCACAAATAAGTGAATGGGATTGGGCAGCAGGCATAACCTATTTCAACCCTCTCCCTTTATTGCAGATAGACGTCTTTACAGATCCCTAGTAAGAACCCGTTACACCGGATTGCTTTCGGCTTAGAAACAGACAACATTTGGTAAACTGTGGTCTGCGCGGGTTCGAATCCCGCTCGCGCCGGTAAGGGAGAAAGTTTCCCAGATTACTTGCAGAAGGTCGTTGGAGACCAGGTACATTGTATCTGAGTTCTCTCTTCCGCCAATAAAAACTGGGCGCCACCAGATAACTGAAAAATTGTTGAGTGTGGCGGAAAACATCAATCAATCAATCAATCAATGAACTAATCCTTATTTTAACTTTTAATCGTCAATGAACCCTAAACATGTGTTGTATAGGTTTTGGATATAATAATAAGAAACATATTCAACAAAAAAGACAAGTTCAATTACTAAAACTCATGGAAATGCATGGACAATTATGATATGAATTGTGGACACTGTTTTCAAATGAATATTGCAATAAACAACAATATCTGTCAGGACTTGAATTGTATCTGTGACCATAGGTTATTTATATATTACTCGGTATGTTTTACATACTTTACTCAGTAACATTAAAGCTGTGAGTTTATGGGGAAACTATCGAATTAATATTCTTCATACCTGTGCCTGTACCTGTGCATTGAACTGGAAAAAAAAAAACCCACCTGGTTTTAATTTGAAAAATGAATTGGGAAATCGTAAAAACTCTCACAATTTTTTGTAGTTTCCGGAATACATAGACTTTACATATCGTATTTGCTAAATGTGGGTTATTTTCACGAAGACAATAGGTGTAATAAATATCTCTAGCTTTCTTATTATCGCCTGCACCCAACCAATGCGAAAAACGAAGCTGATCTACACAGTGTACGGATTACGTTGAAAACACCTTGCTATAATAACAAGTAATTTTATACTCTGGAAAATTGAGTATGAGTTTTGATTTGAAAGATTATTTCAATACTTGTATTTATCATTATTTTTGGGGTTTTTTTAAAAAAAATTTTTATTGATTTTTGTACACATAATAAAGTACATGAATACAACAAGTCATATATAATTATCATGTGCATGGAGAGAGATAGTGAGAAAGAGAGAAAAAGAGAGATGCATGTTTTAAGTAAATATTAAGTTCCATCTGTTCCATTGAGTATCAATTTTTTTCTTTTCACCGTTCTTATATGCTATATATTTGTGTGTTTCATAAGATAATTTCATTTGTGATATTGCAGCGGGCAAGTTTAAAGGTTTCTTAGTGCATCTTGCAGTAGACATAATACTTCAGAAATAAAATAATAATGTTTTGTATATCACTATTATTTTCAATACAAACTAAAATAAAGGATTTCTTTGTAATTGTAATCTGTCGCTCAGTCTTGTCTTCTAAAAACTGTTTGAATTCTACAAGAAATAATTGTAAACAATTACATTCCCATAAAATATGTTCTATTGTTTCCTCTTCAGAGTGACAAAAGTTGCAATATTTAGAATCTATTCTTTTTATTTTGAACAATAATGAATTTGTTGCTAAAATTTTGTTTATAATTCTGTATTGAAACCAGTGGAGCTTACAGTCTTTTGTCACTCTAAAGGGTATTTTGTGAATTATTTTCCATTCCCTGTCGTCTACATCTAAAAGCTCACTCCATTTCTTTTTGCCAGCTGAGACAGAGTTATTTTTATTAAGAATTTCATAAAAAAAAATTGATTTGTAACATTTCAAAATTGTGTAAGTATTTGTCATAATTAATGGACTTGTGAGCTTCATGATGTTTTTTCCAGGGTCTGAGTTTTTTATCCATGCTCTTACTGCATGGATAATGTTGTTGTATTCTAAAAAAAATTATCCTAATGTATGTATAAATATCACAAAAATGTTTAAAACTAAAAAGTGAACCATCTTCATTAATAATATCATTAATCAGTCTGATGTTGCTGTCAAACATTTGTTTATTAAAAAATGGTTTTCCACCAATATGAATCTGTGGGTTATAAAATAGAGGTGAATCAGCAGCAACAGTGGACTCATCAATAAGACTATGTAATGTAATGTACGACTTGAATACATCAATCCAAAATTTATTTTTCAGTGTTTTTAAAAGAGTGGTGATGTATTCAACCCCACAGTTAATGAATTTGTTCAACTCAAAATTGGGAATAAACATTCCCATACCTCTGCTGGAAAAAATAAGATGTCTTATCATTATTTTTTGAACATGATTGAAATTCCACTTAGATTTTTTGGGGGTCCATTTTACCAATCCTTTGTACATGTCCATAATCATAAGAAATTAATCCGCAGCAAACGGGTTATCTACGGTGGCTCAGATATTTACTTCATTTCTTTTTAAAAATGTTTATGACATGAAATTCCTGATATTACATGTACATGTATGTACAATAACAGTTAAATTGAATTTCATTCATCGTTGCACGACATATATACAATAAAGGAGTTTACCATCAGCAAAAATTGCATTTGTTTACACTCTATTGTTTATCTTCGTGTGATATATACATGTTGGTCGTTCACTTTAATTAACACTGATTTATAAATATCTCTCTCTCTCTCTCTCTCTCTCTCTCTCTCTCTCTCTCTCTCTCTCTCTCTGTGTGTGTGTGTGTGTGTGTTAGCTGCAATAATGTAGCCCTATCCAATTTTTTTTTTATTCTGACGTTTTCGGGACCTCTCCCTAAAAAAAAAAAAAAAAAAAAAAAAAAAAAAAAAAATCAGAGAGAGCTACATTATTGCAGCAATGTGTGTGTGTGTGTGTGTGTGTGTGTGTGTGTGTGTGTGTGTGTGTGTGTGTGTGTGTGTGTGCACCGTACAAGTTTGCACACTGTGTGTCCATTTGGGTATTATATGAAAAGAATATGCCAATAGAAATAAACATTATACTGAAAATGAACCTGACTAAACCTAATTGGGGTACTCCCTTCGCAACTGTGAGGGGACCAGTCCTGCAGGTACAATTCTCCCAGCAGTTGTGCCAACTCTGATAGCTTAGATATATATTCTGGTCCCTCTCCCGTGTCACGACAGACGTTGACATGATAAAGGACCCTCATCACTGCTTTTACCTTGAGCGCCATGCTGTGGTCACAATGTGTGACATTGGAGGCATCCTACAGCAATGTGAGTGAAAAATTATCCAGTGTGACGTTAAACAACAAACAAACCACCCTAAGCCCTAATGATAGGGTTTGTTCCAATATAATTAGCTCTATTTCACGCATGTATTTGCATTACATCGCGAGAGATCCCGACATCATAGCTGGCGATTATCAGATGACCTCTTTGCACGGTTTGAAAATAGAATACCAAGTGTCTTTAAAAAAAAAAAAAAAGAAAGACCATCCCAACTCTCCAAACCCAATATGGTACAGTTAATTGTCGCTCGCTCCCACAGTCATCTTTAGCATCTACGCGTCGGAAACAACGTCAAAATAAGCAAGTCTGGGTGGGTGGGGGTGGGTTCAGCCTCAATCTCCCTCCTCTTCGGTTTCACCCACGGGCACTGGAAGTTAATGTAAATATAGAGTATGTGCATGTATAAAAAAAAATCCTTTTTTTTTTTTTTTTATACATGCACATACTCTATATTTACATTAACTTCCAGTGCCCGTGGTTTCACCCGTCCTTAAAGAACCATGTCAACTGCACATCGTGCTTTAATTTATACCCAAATAATTGGTAATGCATCCATTGGTTAACGACAAAAATTTTACATTTTAATTCCGTGGCAATGATCAATAAAATAATTTATGAATTTTATCTCAGGGACTACCATTGTCTTCTGGACGTCAGGAGTATCAAAACTCATGAAAAAAATCAAAATCAAATTTTTTTGTTTTGTAAAGTAAAGTAAAGTAAAGTAAATTTTATTTAAAGTCGGTACTATATACATTCAACATGTCAAACACAAGCTCTGTAGAGCTTTTTAACCGACTATCACATTCAAGTATATCAAGGACAAAGACACATAGCATGCATGTACACATATACACAGACATATCACAGATTAACAAAAGAATACAAAATAAAAGAAAACTTTCATGCAAGAATATACAAGAATATACAGATACGAAAGCATAAAACTACGAGGAAGAAATAAAATACTACAAGCAAGAGTATATGTATAAAAAGCATCATTAAATTTCAAACCAATTAGCTATGTTTGCTGTTTCAAATAAAAGCTGTATAGTATAAGAGTTTTTGAAAATAATTTAAATATAATTAAAATAAATGATGGTAGTAAATTAATCATGTAAATATTTAAAATTACATTGCTGATGGAATTTACTAAAAAAAAAAAAAATAATAAAAGTAAAAATAGAAAAGAAAGGTCTATTGAGCCATGCAGACACACACATAAACGCTGCATAGATAAAAAGAGCAGAAGCAACATATAAAGCCATATACACTGGACCTAAGCTCTGCATGATTTACACTTACATGTGGGGCCAGACCAAGTGGAAATAAAACTTTTAAATTGATTTAAGGTGGTAAGATGCCTAGCTTCATTTGGCAAAGAGTTCCAGATCTTAGGAGCACTGTACCTAAAGGATTGCAACCCATACCTGGTTGTCCTGACACTGGGCACAATGGCAGTGTTTGTGTATCTAAAACTGTAAGAGTGATCTTTAAATGCAATGATGTCATGAAGAAACAGAGGGCTGGATTTGTTTATAATTTTATAAGTTTCTATAGCCAGTGTGCGCATACGCCTTACTTTTAAGGTTGGAAGAAGAGATTTATGAAGCAATTCATCATATGTAGAAACATAATCATTATATATGAAACGAAGGGCCCTTTTCTGTAGGTTTTCCATTTTTGTGGTATTCTTCTCCGAGCAGAAGTGCCAGGTAAGGGGGCAGTAGCTAAAATTTGATAAAATAAAGGAATGGTAAATTGTAAGTTTACTTAGACGATTAAGATTGTGTCCTATTCTTTTTAACACATTTAATTGCCTAGCTGCCTTCCTACAGATGTCAGTAATATGGGAGTTGAAATTTAATTGATAATCTATGGTCACCCCTAATAGTTTAACCTCCGATTCACTGCATAGAGTAGCTTCTCCTAAATCAAAAGTTAATTCTAAATCTTTGCTCTTCTTTCCTACTGAAATTGCCTGAAATTTGTCAGGGTTTGCCTTCATTTTGTTGCAATTGAACCAGCTTAAAAGGGATACGCTATCATTTTCCAATGTGGTCTTTAATATATCTGCTTTTTCATGAGAGTAAGAAACAGTGTTGTCATCAGCATAATTATAAATGGAAGAGTCGGAGACAAAGCCGAAAATATCATTTATATAAAGACATTAAACAGTATCAGTCCAAATATCGAGCCCTGAGGAACGCCCTTGAAAACTGGTTGAAATGAACATATTGATATCTTTCACTGAGATAACTTTCCATAAGACTTAAGGCTTCATTTCCAAGACCGTAGTGTTTAAGTTTTAAGAGAAGCAAATCATGGGGGAGACAGTCGAAAGCCTTAGAGAGATCCATAAGAATTGCGGCTACATACTTATTCTCATCCAAGGCTCTCTTCCAGTCTTCCATGATCCTAAGTAAGGTGGACTGACATCCATACCCAGTTCTAAAAGCAGCAAGGAAAGGATGAAATATAGATTCAAAATATTCAGAAAGCTGTATATGGATGGCTCTTTCAAAGAGCTTTGAGATGGCTGTTTTGATAAACATGTACATGTATTTCATCTCTCTCTCTCTCCAAAAAACTCGGAGAGGGTTACATTATTACAATGCAGCTGTATGTATCGGAAACAAAGTATTACAGAGTAGTCTCCCGTTTACTGCTCGTGTGAAAATTCGAATTTCCCGCGTAAATAGCAGTTTTATTAACACAAGGAGGCGCTGTTGGTTTTGCGGAAGAGATTTTGGCGAACGTGTTTTTAGTGATGTTTTGAAAATAAAGCGCTTTGGAATTCTTTACAGATAAAACAGGAATATCGCAGCTGTCAAGTCTTTGAGAATTGTTGAATTATACAGTGAACGTCGTGTCAAGTGTAGCAATTCCCAATGCAGCGATCTGTTCGTGTGTAAAAATGTCAGATCGCGCGAAGCAGACGTTTTAGGCATTTGTGACAGCCATCAGTAAAGTGATGTCGGCGACAGTCCTCCACTTTGGGGACATCGTTTCTCTGTATGCAGAGGGTGGTGTCAGCGGGTTTATATCGACTTTAGGGTAAGTCTATCAAAATGATGCACATACTAACTGACAAAGCGGGGAAGTCTGGTCCTTATCAAAAAGTAAGCATTGTTGAGTTCGAATTTCCTCTTTTTGTATCTCAAGAGAGCAGTTAACGGTAGCTGATGTTATGTAATATGTATATTATATAATACAGCACCATGCGAACTTTGTGCACATATTCTCATGTACAATGCGCATTGTACATGATGTAATGTATTATCTAATATATCTACAAGTAGTAATTGAGGACACTCTGACAGATAAATTATTTTTGATATTAAAATCAAATCACCCATATATCACAAATGAGTTTTATATGTATTCAGTTCAAATCTGATTCAAGCAATCCTGCAATAGAATTTGTATAGATATATAAACATTGGTGCATTTTGTTGTTACAAGTAGACTAGTTGAGTGATGAATTCATGCTTGGAATGATTAAACCTGGTCTTTGTGGTCATTGACAATCATTGTAACATTTCCCAGGTGTGGGTCAGTAGGAACCATTAGCTCTCAGCATTCAGCAATTATCGTAAAGCCATTCAGTTTTACAGGTCTTACTAATATACCAAAATATATGATTGTCTGGTATTGATTTGTGACTTGTTTCTGTTCATCGAGAAATTTGATAAAGCCGTAAAGCATTATACAGTGAAACACCTCTAAAGAAGATCAAATTGTCACAGGGACGACTGTATTACAAAGAATGTGCAGTAATTGTTAAAGTGGTTCTTATATATATACATTCTGCATTAATTAATGCATTTTATTTACTAATATTTAGTGATTTCATAAACTGAAATGGTGTGAGATGCATAATTTCTCTATTGTCTTTGTTTACATTAGATCATTGCAACACATTTTGATTATTAAGATTTAAACTTCTTTTAAAAATATGTTGGATGTATTTGAAAAATCTATTGTGTTTTGTTAGAAGTTTACAGGTGCAATCATTTTTATCATGAATTGTTTATTTAAATTCTTTTGTGTATCATGTTTATTGGGTACAGTAAATGTCCTAGGTAATAACCGGGAATGACCCATAAATGTACCAGCATGTACATCAAAAGAGATAAGATATTCCAAAACCTTTAAAGAGCAAGAACATCTTTCAAAATTTATTATGCCACAAATCAGAAATTATTAGGGTTAGGTCTTGGGGTATTGATCTATTGGTGAAAAGTAAACATGAGATGTATGCAGCGAGGACCTCTACCTGTCGCGTCTATTACAAAAGTCAGTGGGTGTTGTGAACAATCCTGTCTTTAACTGGAGCTGTAGAATTAAGTCCCAAGGGTGATCTCATTGATTTACATCCTAGGGTAAAATTAAAATCTCTCCAGGCTGTTGTTTGTGATACATCTGAGCTTGAGCCTTCTCTGAAAGTCAGCTGGGTGTAGGTGTATTGAAGTGTATATATAATGCTGTGTGTATCCTTTTGAAGTTCCTGTAATGTATGCAGCTGAATGTGTTTATCTATGTTTCAGTCCTGACTTTTCATGTATTTCCTATTCTCATATTGAAGGAATTTTTGATGAAATTACATCATTCAGATATGCCCCAATTAAACTCTGATGAAAGCTAAGGCTACTAATTTAAAAATTGGAAGAAAACCCCCCAGAAAAGCTGCTATATAAGTCCTTTGTATTGGTCAATGTTTATATTCTATGATATCCTTACCTTCAAAGTATATATATATGCAGAATAAAATTGCATGCATAATATTTTTTTAGTAGAAGGAGAAAGAACATTTAAAGTAATGGTAGATCTCTATTTCTCTCTTTGAATTGTGGAAGTATCAACAGTGAAGATTAATAATAAATATCACATCAATGACTGTAAATCACGGGACAGTTTGGGGGTGTTGGTTAGAATCAATACCTATAGTGTAGAAATGTTATTTAGCAGATAATGAGTTTATAGGCTCATTTGTCAAAGATAAGTTTGATGGAGTGGGACTTATAGCCACAGAGTCTGTGGTTGAGACCCTATGTACAAGTGTAAGGCTGGTACACATGCCATTTTTACAGCTAATTCACATACCTGCATGCCCCACATTTGAAATGATGCAGAAAATAAAGATTAGATCATGTAGATGGAGTAAAAACAAATTTAAATACAAGAAAAAAAGAGAAAATTGCACAACAGTGCACTGTTAGATTGGGGGTAAACATTTTGCAATATTTACATTTCCAATGTACATGACGTATCTTTACAAATTGTATTGATAGCCATGCAGGGCCGTCAATCTCTTTGAATTGGGTCCGATAAACGGACCCTTCCCAATTGCCCCCCTCCCCTAAATTCCCCACTTTATCTAGAAATTCCAAATATTGCAAACTATAAAAATATTAAAACATGTTAGTTTCGTATTTACTTATAACTTCTCACGCATTTTCGACAAGGCCCGAAAAGTAAAACTTCCGAATTTAACCCAAAACATCGATAATTTAATTTCCCAATCTAATGGGACCCAGACCCTGTACCAAAAAGGACAGTGACAGCCCTGCAGATAGCCATTTCGTCATGAACGCACTGCAGTGGTGAACAATGCATGTATGAATCTTGATAAATATAGTACATCTATTTTAACAGCTGGGAATTCTAACAGAAATGAAAGTATATAGAATGTAAGTTGAAACCTTTTTTTAATAATTGGATTACGGAATTTTGAAATAAAAATGGGTCGGTCTGTTTAGATATTAAAAAGATGAAAATTAACAATTTGAAGTGCACCTTTATAAATAGAGAAACAAAATAACTAATATTTCGTTCAATCGTTTTATTTAGTACATGTTTTAGACATTATTAAGTCTACCTGCTTTTATGTCTATAGAGAATTGTACATTTAATTTTTAAAAAGAAAAGTTGTATTCTGTACCCAATCAATATTAAAGGCATGCATTCAAATAACTACAAACGGAAATTTTCTACCAATGTAGCAGCAAATGATTTCAACGAAAAGAAAATAAAAAGAACAAGAGACATCAGGAAACATCATAGGCTTGTTGTAAAATCGTCGTAGCTCTACAACACCCACACTGCCATATGATCTGTACTTTCATTTAATACTGGAAGTGAACATTTTAACTCATACAATATTTCAGACTTCAGTAAATTAAGATGTCAATGGTCTATTTTTTGGGAAGTGAATTTGGGAATTTTTAGTCTCAAAATTGGGAAAAATCGACATTTTTTGGCATTGGGAATGGTACCGTTTATCGGTACCACTTATTTAAGGAAAATGATGCTGTGTATGCAGCAGGAATATATATGGTTTAGGGGTCCTCAATTGTTTTAGATTTAAATAATTGTTTATATAATATAAAATAGGGTTTTGGATGACCCCAGAGTGCTTGCCAAACAAAATACTCAATGCATCTTCATATGCAGCAAGGTAAATGACATAGTATACACCTATTTATTCAGACAATAGTAAGTTTATTGTCCCCCTCGACAGCAACTATTTCCCGAGGTGCAGCTTCGGGAAATAGTTGCTGTCGAGGGGGACAATAAACTTACTATTGTCTGAATAGTCAGTAAACAGGTGTTTTATTATATACCAAAGTAGACTTTACTTGTGGCAGACATACCAAAGTGACGTAAACTAACATTCGGCATATTAGATGGAATCGACTGAGGTGATCCGAATGGTAAACTAATTATAGAGTTTGACGTCACAGAAAAGAAAATGCGGGAAAATATTGCATCCGGTAAATAGTTTCGAGACTATTTCCCTAGGGCAGATAGTTCAGAAACTATTTCACGGCTATATAGCGTTTTCCAGAAGAATTAAATAGCAAATTTATTCACCTAACATTTATATATAGCAAAAACATTCTCGAGGTATAATAACGATTGTGGCTTCTTTGCTAGTTAAACAAGTACAACAGAGAGCATAATGGCAAACATTTGCTAGCAGGTATTACTGTCTATGACAGCTTCTAAGTTGTTTTTTGTGAAGAATTCGTTGTTGGGATTATTCGGGTTTATACAATATGTTCGTAGCTTTATTGCAATTAAGCTCAAAATATATAGGTATTTTATGAATCTTTCAGTGTGAAAAAAATGTCACTCAATAGTCGTAAAGTTAGATCATAGGATAGTGAAACCAAGAAGCCGATATTTTTTAAATTTCAAAACTGAAGATTAATTTCCAAGTGAAGAATCAATATCCGCTGACCAACCTGAGAATTTAAGTGACCAGGTGGAAAATCCACGACTTGGTCCACTATTGAAAGCAATCATGATAGTAAGAAAGTCAGTTTTTAAATCGAGACAGGCTACTGACAAACAAATTAAATATGTTGCAGGAGTATCAACAGTTTCGTTTAAAGTCAGCATTTCGCAAATTCTATGATTGGTCGTTATAATGATCTAGTTTGCCAATACAATCTATTATTGCATGGGTAAAATGCTGTCTGGCCTGTTTCATACTGATTGTTAGGCTGTTCTTGGCACACTGATTTTGACTACGGATAACTTCGTTTAACTGATCAAGATATAAAGCTCATGGCGGGTGTGACTGGTTGATAGGGGATGTTAACTCAGGACTCCTAGGCACCTGATCCCACCTCTGGTATATTCCAGGGCTCCGTGTTTGCCCAACTTTCTATGTTGTATTGTTTTTAGGAATTATGAGATTGATCAATGTTTGTTATCTTTAACTTTCAATGGAAGCAGATTTCAAGAATTTTGCTTAAATTTCTGAAAATGATAGAGAGAAAAAAATACCCCGAAAGTATTCAAAATGTAGATGATTTAAGTCCTATCTGATATGATTCAGATGAGGAAAATATTGTCATTTTCAGCCACCACTTACACAGGAGACTGATAAAAGGCCTAATTTCCTTTGGTTAAATCTGACTCGTTCAATGCCTGGGTCATATCTGGCTTTATTTGTTGACATTTTCAATTTTTCTTTACCACCAAAAACAGGAAATTTATGTATGCTTAAGTCGGTAAATAAATGGGTTTTTTTTTTTACTGGTAATTGTCCCAATTTTTACCAAATATCTCAGTTTTCCCAATGTAAATGCATGACCCTGGAAATGAAAGATTAAAAAAAATCCCCAACCTCACATCCGACTGCTGTGCATTCAAGTCTTAACAGGGTTTTAATTTTTTTTTTAGGTTACTTTCCACTAAAACTGCTCTTTTTTTTTAACTAGACATGCTAGAAAAAGGTAAAGTTGAAAAATTCTCAGTTTCAAAATATATATATGTGTTATTGTGTATAATCCTCCACTTTCCATGCTTATCAGATTTCTCTGATGTAACAGGTCATATTCTTCCTTACATGTGACTGAACACACAGATCTCAGATTTATTTTTATATGAAGTATTTAAATTGATATAGATATAAATTTACAAACTAATTTAAACCATTTATAAAAGAAAAATATCAGCATATTAGTTTTTTGTGTGTATCATATTGATCTGTACAATAGTCTTCATGCAGACAGTGATATAGTATTGCTCAAAACATTCATTCTTGAATTAAAAAAAAAAAGAAGATTGTAAAGTTATATAATTATGTTTTCCCTAACATAACACTTGTCAAAGTCATTACCAATCCCGATTAAAAATTATACCGAACTGAAAATAAAGTTTCATACCGCGTGTATTGATCCGACTATAAATAAAGTTTCATACCGTGTATTGATCCGACTATAAATAAAGTTTCATACCGTGTATTGATCCGACTATAAATATACCGTAGTGAATCGATACTGGTGAATTGTTTCACTTCTATGGCATATATATTTGATCTGCATAGTACCTTGGACTTAAAGGACGTAACTTTTACATGTTTTAAAACTGCATACCGATACCTTGAATGAATTATCAAAATTGTATGGCAGATTTGATACTTTAGACTGGATCTGTATGGAATGTGTTGATTTAATTTTTAGCACCCTAATTTATTACATTTGTGACCTGTTTTGTCTAATCAGTGTGCGAGACAACCATACTAAGTAAGGGCTAGGTATTTCCAGTGGCAGATCCAGCAGAGGGCGGGAACTGGGTGCAGGGTGTGTGTCAGGACGCCCCCCCCCCCCCCCCCCCCCCCTCATCAGAGAAGTTTGCTAAAAAGGTAAAAGTATGCACTTTTCGGTGCCCCCCCCCCCCCTTTGAAAACCAAATATATGGTAGAACCCCCCCCCCCCCCCACCTCCTTAAAAAAATTCCTGGATCTGCCACTGATATCAAACTGGTATATTTTGTTTGACACAATATTTATATTTTTTGAAAATAAATATTAACAACAAATTTAAGTAACAACTCATTTTAACTTTATGACAAGGGATGATTTCAGCTTCTTCATGATCAGCCTTCCATATTTATGAAGCAATATTCCATTATCACCAGCATGTGGTGTTTATATCTCTCAACTGATTCGATACTCAAAAGCTTGTTCTGCATATGATAAGTTTCTAAATCAAGGCAGGCAACTGACAAACAAGTTGATGTTACAGGAGTTTCAACAGTGTCATTTAAAGTCAGGATTTCACAATACTATATGGTCGTTATGATGATCTAGACTATTGAGGCAGGCTATACTGACAAACAAGTTGATGTTACAGGGGTTTCAACAGTCTCATTTAAAGTCAGCATTTCACAAATACTATGGTCGTTATGAGGATCTAGATTGCCAATTTTTTATACAACCTATCACAGTCTTCACGAAAACATTTAAAACTTGCTGGCCAGTCGGACCAGTGAACTGCCTGAATTTACTGGCCCACAGTGAAATTTACTGGCCCTTTAAATTTTCATATGTTTATCACATGCATTATGGAATGCATTGTAAAATTGTATAATTAATTTACTGAAACTATGGTTATTACTCGTATCCATATCCACCCTAAGACATCCTTTCTGTCGATACCAGAAAAACAACACTGTACACGGTATTTTCTCTCTCTTCGCCCACAAACAACAAGACTACAAATTCATGTATTTTTCACAAACATGAAAACAGCCTGAGTGCACCTTAGGAAGTAGCTTTCTCTACTAACATCAAATGTAAATGATTATTTATATAAACTATAGAAATTACATAAAATCAGAGATAACTGCAATTGTTGAAGTTCATTTTAATTGGACAATGCAATAAAGCAGCAATTACAGGTGTGCGGTGCGATACATAACGCGACCATTTTAATTTGTTGTTTCTACAAGTTGTTCGTTTAATATTCACATGATCAACGTACAAGTTATCTAGACAATTACAAGTATAGTTATCGTTCTTTACGAAATAAACAGACCACAATGTCCAAACACTTACTTTATGTGCTATTTTTTAATTATTTTTTTATTTTGATGGTAAATTTAAGCAAATACGACATTTAGAATATCTAAATCCAACATTATGTTTAATGTGACAAGTTTACAAAAAGTCTACAAGCCCATCGGACTTTCTGATTGTTAATTTTCACTGACCCGACCGTAAAATTCACTGGCCTCGGTCTTCGGACCACTGAGTTTTCGTGAAGACTGCTATCATTTGATGAAATGCTGATTTGAATTAATGTTGCTTATATATATAGATACTGTATGTATTTAAATGCGAACGTTCAAGAATTCTAAATTGTTACGATGAAGAAAAAAATTATTGGAATAAAAGATCAATATAACTTCCTTGAACTGCACTGATTTTAGTGGGTCGATCGGCACTTCACCTACAGCTGGTGACATCTCAATATGGGTGAAAAAATCTGGAAGGGACATGCATGTAAAACACTGCATGGCCTTGAGGCTATTTCACACCTTGTTGCTCAGGTGTGTGTGTGTGGTGTGAAGCAAAATGCTTGTATCAATCAGCACTCAATAACTATAGGGTGCAATTAAAGTACTAATTACCACACAAAACACCACTTTTTCCCCCTCTGAATGTAGCCTCTCTTGTTACCTTCTTTTACCTCTCTCTTACAGACTGGTTGATGACAGATGTGTGGTGCAGCCAGAAGCTGGTGACCTCAATAATCCTCCAAAGAAATTCAGAGGTATAACACTATAGCTTGTACTTAAGAGAAAACACTGATACAATGTTTATTTTATCCCCCCTCCCCCCTTTTTGTCTCCCACTTTTTAAGAAGTGCAGGGACATCAAATCCCAAACATCAGTGTGTGACAAAAAATTTGAAAATCCGTGTAGAAACAGAGAGTGCAGAGTTCATTGATCACAGGTTTTAAATTGCATGTTCATACCATCAATAGATGATCTTGTTTCGGCCATTATAGAAATAAGTGATAGTGCATGCTATTCATGATCAACATTTTGAATTGGAATGGCCAATTTGACATATATTACACAGTTCTGAACATCTGCAGTTTTACTATTTTTCTTTTTGATTTCATGTCATATTGATAAATTGACAAAAAATTACGATAATAAGTTATATAATTAACCATAGTGTTGGGATGATATACTGTTATATAATTGCATTGACTGTTGAACAAAAGTGGATTATTCTTGATGAATAATGACATAATTATATTGCATGTAAATAATGTATAAATGTGGACTGATAGCAATAGATGCGAAATTCAGTAAAATGAATATATACTTCTTGATCAACCAATGCACCCTATATAGCTACCATATTGATGCTGCATGATTATATATATTTATACTGATCAGAACTCTTACATATGATGATGATGCTGAATTCTGGATGAAATGCTGCAATTTGTGCAGGGTATTGTACTGCAAATCACACCATTTTATTAGCGAGAACTTTATGTGCATATATAATTATGCTTATAGATTTTCTCAAATTGAAAATGAAGTAAAAATCGATCATCATTATTGGTATACAAGATTATTGTAACATATGATTTGCTTTCATAGTAACATGTGCAAAGTTTAATTGGGTGTATAGCAGTAGTGGTGTAAACAAAACAAGGTGTAAGTATAAATACCAAGCTGTTCATGTAAAGTGTAACACTCGATTCAAAATAAAGCTGAAGTAACTTCAAGGTTAATTATGTTAATGCATGAAACTATTTTCCGGATTCTTTTAATACTGCATGCTATTTATTGATACATATGTCAGAAGCCGAAGGGATCAACATATTGAGAGCAGAGAACAATTTAAGCTTATATACACTTCATGAATTTTGCACATTTAAATTTGAGGAACCACCCAAACAATGATTACTTATTACTTTTGACAATTATTGGTTACTTAAAAAAAAAACCCAAAAAGTGTTCATCATATAGTAACATTTATGATTTTGACAATTCGAGAGAGAAAAAAGTGTCTTTTGAAAAAATACAGTGACCAGGGGTCGAAATTAACTTTTTCTACCACTGGCTAATTTTAGCCTGTGGGTAAAAAATCCACAGGCTAAAATGAAAACCTACAAGCTAAAATAAAAATAATGAAGCAGTGCTCTTTTTTCATGTTTTTTTTTAAAAATCAATTACATGTATTTTCCCCATCATTATTCATTACTGAGCCTTGTGGGTCAACAGGCATCGTTTGGACAAGACACTAAGTTACGTAAGTCATGTTTAGGTCTCTTGATTATCGCACCTCTAATCCACAACCTGTTTACCGCAGGTCCAATTTCATGCCACATCAGAGTTGTCACTAGTGATTTTTCAAAGCGCATCCGGGACTCATGGTTTTATAAGCAGCACGATCATGAGCCCCATGGACTTTTTTGATAATCGTCTACGCGGTGAGCAGTGCACTCGTGTCATCACTACAACCCGACCTCAATATGACAATAAATTAATTTAGATAGGACATTCTCATGATTCTGATAAAAATAACTACCGGAAGACTTGGTAAAACATAGACTCCGACTTTTTTTTCTTCTTAGATCAATGAATAACAAAAACCTCATACTTAGAATTCAATTTAATCACCCCTACAGGACTCGTGGCACATGTATTTTTCATCATAATGCAATGTCCGACCTCTAAAGCATTTGTTTGACTCCGAGTTTCTTAAAAACCGTAAAAGGAAAATCCGGATAGAAACGGTTGTTGAAATCGATCGTTCATGTAAGCGTTTGTATGATTCAGAGTGCAAGTTTAAGAAAAGCGAATGGCGCATTACCGTATAAAACGGATACGATACGATCATAGTTTGTAAATCACCACTCGCTAAAATTTTCGAGTGTCCACTATTTTTACTCGCTATTTTTCAAATGTACTCGCATTTTGCAAGTATTTCTCGCTAATTTCGAGCCCTGGTGACATTAAGTGTGCAGTTGAGTACTCCTTGAATGATATTTTGGATGTAGAACCATACACACAAGACTGCAAATTGTTACTATTGTTTACAAACAAAACTCCTTTCTGTCAGTTTCAATTAAGCACTGCCACACTTAACAGGAAACACAGTTATATCTGGTTTCTGCTGTACAATACACAGTTGTGAACAATGGTCAATTCACAAGTTTAGAAGTTGTGTAATGTTGTACAGCATGCAAAAGCCCTGTTCATTATTTGTGTAGAATTATGGGGGATCAGGTGTAATTTAGAGGCATTTAAGAATATGAATTCAAGTGCCAAAATCCTTAAAGCAAGAACACAATTAGAAATATTAAAAGTTGTATTATAAAAGCTTTGCATATCAACATCTGCATTGTCAGGGTTTTTTTTATGAATACACTACAGATATCATTTGACTATAATATATAGTAACACTAATCTTATTTATATGAATTTTTAACTTGTGGACAGCTGGTGAAGTAAAAGTTGTATTATAAAAGCTTTAAATTAGTGTGCAGGTAAAAGGGTTTTATCAGATATTTGGGACTGCAAGTGCAGGGGCATTTGATGTTGGTTAAAGAAATGTCATTTTGCTTAAAACCAGGAATTCATATAAATATATATATATATATATATATATATATATATATATATATATATTTCCTGGTGAAACTGAATACCTGAGCTAGGATACAATTTTTTCATTGGCTGCATGGATTTGGTTTACGGCTGTAGGGAGAACAAGATATTTGCAGTTTGGTAAAAACGAAAAGAATAATAGATATATACATTTCTTTTGTCACACACTGAGAGACCTGGTCTCGACCACAATTTTATGGAATCAAGAGCCAATGGAATTGGTTTAAAGTGCATGAGGGCCTAGTTGCACAACAAAAGTTAAGCTCACAGTTAATGTCTATAATGTTATATAGATGTATTGATTGATTGATTGTTTATTGTTTAACGTCCTGCTCGAGAATTTTTCACTCACTGGTATGGAGATGTCACCATTGTCGTTGAAGGGCTGCAAAATTTAGGCCTGTACATGTATATGCTTGGCGCTTAATTACATGTGGCCTTTGAGCAGGGAGGGATCTTTATCGTGCCACAACTGCTGTGACATAGGACCTTGGTTTTGTCCCATTTAGTTACCTTTTATGACAAGCAAGGGGTACTGAGGACCTATTCTAACCTAGATCCCCATGGGCATTATATAGATTTAAAGCTGTATGGTCCGAATTACAATTTTTTTCCCCATCTCGTAAAAATGCTATTAAATCATTGCACGTATGTAGTTATGAGACTGTACGACATATCATAAATTATTTCACCTGTTTTAACCCAAATAATTTGATTTTAAATCGATGTTTACAAATAACTGCGTCACTGCCATTTCAAGTGATAGTCACGTGACCAGTTCAAACTTTCAGATCATCGGTGGTCTTATCTGTGTAAAGCTGTGTATTTTGTTATAACAGTGCCATACCATAAGTTTAATAGAAATAAAAATATCAAATACCTCTTAGTAATTTTTTTGTTTTACCCTCTTTCAGCCTTAAAACTAGACAGTTGCGTGTGAGTTAATACATCATGTTGGGATTCCCCTGACGCGCGTGGGTCTATTTATAGACGTCTATTATGGGATGATTTATATATGTAGCCACTATATTTACTTTCTAAATAATATTCGCACTGTTTTCTTTTACATGCAGATGTTTTCAAGCATATAATTAAGGGAAAGTTAATAACTTTATAAAGTAATTAATCAGCTTTAAAGTAATTATGTACAAAAATAATACATGAACATCGGGTCATACAGCTTTAAGAGTTAATGGCAAGAAAAAGTTCTGTCAGTTAAAGTTATCTATAACCTTTGTGCAACTGGGTCCAGTCTTAGTGTAAGACCAAACACTGACATATGCTTGTTGCTATATATGTGTAGCTATATTGCATATTATGTAGTGTAAGAAAATATTCCCCCAGCAATTTCGGTATTTGAATTATCTCTGTGACACTTTGAGAAATTGAAACATCTCACCTCCAGCTGTTACACTGATCAGCAGTCCATGAGATAATGTAATATAATATGAACACGTTACCGTATTATGTTCAGAGTTCTATTATTATGATTGAATAATTCTGAGCTTTCTGATGGTCGGATCCAACAAAGTAGAAACTAATAGAGCATCTTATTCATCTCCATTAAGCTAGCTTTCACTGTGAATATAAGATTGGATTTTTCCAACATTGAACCCAAAATAAGTTGGGAATTTCTGAATTGGTAGGATTTGTAAAGAGACTTCAATGAACCAGTCTAGAGAGGTGCCTGCATTATCATCGTGGGATACCCATGTCTGATCTCGTTTTCTCAGCCGTGGGTATCCGACGATGCCGTACGTATTGCATACTTTAGTGGTACTCATGTGTAGTACAAGAAACATGCATCAAAAACTTGTGTTGCCTGTCTCCAGAGAATATCTTAAGAACCAATGAACAGATTTGATTAAATCATTGTGTATCTATAATATACGGTCGACAGGGGATGTTTACTCCTCCTAGGCACCTAATCCCACCTCTGGTGTGTCCAAGGGTCCGTGTTTGCCCAACTCTCTATTTTGTATTGCTTACAGGAGTTATGAGATATTGATCACGATCTATAGGGGATGCTTACTCCTCCTAGGCACCTGATCCCACCTCTGGCATATTCAGGGGTCCATGTTTGCCCCACTCTCTATTTTGTATTGCTTATAGGAGTTATGAGATTGATCACTGTTCGTTATTATCACCTTTACAGGAGTAATGAGATTGATCGTATATAATGAAGTTAAGCTTCTGTGATTTTCATTTGGATTCGTTAACATTCAAGGATACAGAGTTCCCGAAACTAGTAAAAAATCTGTAGGACAATTGTCCGGTAAATATTCAAAATTTACCGGACAATTGTGAAATTTACCGGACATTGTTGTTTTAAATAAAAAGAGATAAAATTAACATAGATCGGACTAATAATTTATTTCTATTTCCATTTCATGCACAGTTTGTTCAATTGCTCTGTCATTACTTCCTTTATCCCCATCATTGTCTTTCTGACCGTCTTTTTCTTTTCTTTTAGTACCTGTGGCACCCGAATTCCACTTTATCGGCCACATGCCCAATGTTGGTCAACTCCAATAGGAAATTGTCGTACGTGTGTAAAAAAAGAACCCGCGAATTTATCCGGATTAAAAAAATAAAACTACGCGTTTGTTTGGCTTTTCCCTCCACTTTTAATTAATAGTTATTTTTTGTAACTAATAAAATGACTATTACATTTAGTTATATTTGTTCAGATGTTTTTAAATTTCAAAATAGTCCATAAAATCTGCCGGACATTTTGACCGATAAAATTTGGATTTTGCCGGCCCCATTCAAAATTTATCGGGGATGCCCGATGGACCGGCGCGTTTCGGGAACTCTGAGGATATGATTGATATTTTCATTTTACGGGTGTTTTTTCATTGACTTGTCTTTGCTTCTAGAATTTGTAATGATTTATATGTATCTGTTCTCTCACAGAGACTACTGCATTAGTTTAAGAGAGGGTATAATGGAATCATCAGTCCATTTGTCTGTTTGTCTGCCCATCTGTCTGGATGATTTTGTTATTATAAAAGATCTTGTGCTGTTTGCTTGCTGACTTACGTAAGCTGAATAGTAGTTGTCCATGTAATATTCAGAAATTATATAAAGCATATATTCTGAGTAACACACTACTGCAGAATATATAGGCTTGCATTTACATTAATCGCTCTCAACAATCTTCACATCAAAAGGATGCATTTATTCTTCAATGAGCACAAATTCACTATTTCCCACCATCTAATGTGCCCTGCAGGGGGTATATTAAGTCCCACTAGGACAGTTCTAGTTTTTGCCTTAATATAGACACATTGGAAAATGATTTTTTTCCTTTTCGAATTGGAAATAAACCATTCATTACTAAGGTAATGAAGATAAGGATAATATATGAATTGAAAATCACCCAGCCATATAAAGAAAAAGGGGTTCAAAATTTTCTTCTCATAGACAGTCAATCATGTTTGTTTGACAGATATTTATTTTGGTTTCTAGGAAATTAGCCATCAAAGCATTTATGATAGTTGATTCAGGGGATCAAAACAATTGTCAGTTAAGACTCCAGTGGGAATCCAGGGATAGACTTTCCATCTTCTGTGTGATTTAGCTTACAGATAATGATTATATTATAATCATACTCTGCTGTTGGATCGACATATTGTCCGACACGTACTCGCTACAAAACCATCAACACCATGATGCTTCATTGACACCGCTTTGAATTCTACAAAAATCTATGGAGTCAGCTGATGATGTTGACATAATGATACATATCCCCGTGTAATAGGATTTTTCTCAATAATATCAATAGCTTTGGCAGCCAGTGGTAGGCATGTGGCTAATGGTGTTAAGACAATCCGTTAACTGTTTAGTAATTAAGGAAAAACCAGATCCTGACATTGGCTACGTTTTCTTGGAGATGCGCTTTTCTTCTTCAAAATAAACAATTTGCCATCTTGTTGTTTTCACTTAAGAGTTCTTGATTTTTGCCCCCTCTAACATACATGTAATGTATAAAAGAAAGTATTGTCTTCAGAATGCTGTTGCATTCAAGGTTGTAGTTCAAAAATCAATTATACCCATGTAATCTAGAGGCTTGGTAATTAAAGCATACCATTTTATCATGATGTCTTGATTGGATAAAAAGATCAAGGCCATATTATTTTGGCATATATGACTCTTTTTTTTTTTTAGTGGCAACTTTAACCGTGATCATTACCTTTAAAACTTACATTTAAGACAAATTAAGACTTGGTCAAGTAAAAGGTCAAAGTTAAAGCATTAATTTCAAAGAGTGGTCAAGGTCAAATTTCAACAACATTGGTCACAACTTTTGAATGATCAAAGAAATACAAAAAAAAGGCCTAGATTTTGCTTGGTCAAGGACTCGAGGTCAAAGTCTGCAGTCTGCTCTGGTAATTATATACTAAACATTCGTGTACGTGTATGAAATGTTAAACGTGTAGCACAATATGTGAATTGATTTTATTGTTGAAGAATGAATTGTTTTCCTCACTAGACTTGTGACTGTTACAATATGTTAAATTTCTGGATATTTCAAAGCCCAATCATTCTATAACCATGTTTATGTCTATTGCTGAAACATATACAATGAATATATAAACACAGAGAAAAGAGGGTGTCTGTTTCATGTCAGCTGTTCATTCCCTGTCACATTATCAAAGCTGAGAGAGCAATCAGCAACAAAATATTTACCCTGAGGTTTTTTTCTTTATACTCTTAACAGAAGGCACTTAAGGCAAAGCAAAAGTTTCAGTTTCCTGCAAACATCCTTGTCCCTGTGTGTTCTCTGTAGCATGAGGAAGTCGCAGGAAGTCGACATCTAGGTCGTAAACAGGGATGTTGTTATTACCGGTAGTAGCTGAGATTTTTGTCATAAAGATTGATTAAATAAAACATTTGAACAATTTATTTTTGGATAATGATCAGGCCAATTTAGCCATTAGGGCCTATGTTTACTGCAGAATCAGGTGCAATGACGTGTGTGAATTCGTTGTGGAGATTTGGTTTTGAAATGAATCAAAATACATAGTCTTTGAATTTAGACTGGAATCAGAAAGGCTGATTTGTGTAACAAGCTTTAACGTGATTATAATATATAAAACACATATGTCAAATCACAAGAACATAATTTCGTGAGTGCTAGCTCTGTTAATTAAGAGTCTCTACATGTATTTTAGTAATATAAAAGTAAAAGCTAGTAATTTTAATTCGCAAGTAATGCTTCTTGAGAAATTATATGATAAAAGATTCCTTGCGTATATTAAGGAATTTACTGCGTATACTCATTTAGAATTTTAAATGAAAATACATCCCCTCCCCCTCAGATTTGCCCAATTTTTAAGAAACATGAGATTATATTTTTTTATTTCAAATTTATTAGGTTTCAAATTTTTCGAATAGAAACTTAAAGGTACCTGTATGATAATGATTTATTGATACTAGCTGCAGATGTTTTATTGAACCTTGTAGCATATGGTTAGAAAAAAATGAGATGAAAGTTCTTGTATGTAAATAATTACTTTTGAAACAAGTAATTTTAACATGTATTCAAGTTTTTTTTTTAATCCTTTAATTTCGATGTTTTAATGTTGTGAATGTGTATTGTTTTTCAGACTGTCTGTTTAAGATTAGTCCTAACAACAGATACTCGGCACAGAAGCAGTTTTGGCAGGCACAGCGATCCGGGACCAACTCCACCACCACATGTTCTGATACCGTACTGCTCAAAAAACTCCATGTAACCACAGAGTTCTCTCATATTTTGATATTTAATGTTAAAATTTTACATGTGTATTGCAATGCTTAATGACCTTAGGACTGGAAAATTAACCTGATGGACAGAGAACGGAAAGAGCTAGGAGAAAAAGACATTTTAGAAATCTTATGAGTCTTTAAAATGGATTATGGAGATTGAAAAGAAATTTTTGATCACAAGTAAATTTTAACCTGTGGATGAAATGCCACAAGAGTATATTTTCAATTTTTGTATGCTGAAATCAAAGTATTGTTAGGATAAGTTTTCTTGAAATAGTTGCTAATGATAAAGTTATTTTTCTATATTAGATTACTATCATTTCTACTACTTAATTTGTACACATTTTGCATATATAAAACACTGAAAAAAGATCTAATAGGTATTTTTGTAAAGCACAGTCTTAATTCAAAAGAAAGAAAATCTGGAAAAAATTGTTATTTTTCTGCTCACAAATTATGTGACCATGCATTTGTACATTTTCACTTACAACACTGATTTTTAGATTACATTCAATGAGTATTTTCCGTCAGTATTGACCCGTGACATATAACACATTAAGTTGCCAAAGTCATGTTTGTAGACTAGAGCAGCTTTACAGTACATAAAAATCACCATGGACATCTATATAAGAAAATGTACACTTTCTGCAACTTTGTTTTTTGCAATTAAAAGTTTTGTTTGGTATTATATAGAAACAATGGCCAAAACATTATTGCATGAAAGTGAATAATTCATTGTTGATTTTTACAAATTTTGATCAAAGGTCACACTTGTTTTGTCTTTTACGATTTTGTTTTCTTTCCATATTTCAACATATTCCATATGCTTTAGAATTAAAAAAAATTTCTTACTTCCTAGTTGACAAGTGATGCCCGAACTATACAAATAAACGAGAAAATTACAAAAGGGGATACAACCAAATCACTATTTGTCATGAAAATACAAAATGTTGGCCCCATATAAATAGATTTATAATTCTTTGATGTCAGATATTTATGTATTTACATGCTTGACCCCAGCTGTTAAGATGACAGACTGTGAATGGATACAGAGAATATAGTGATGTTTATTTTGTATGCTATTGACTGTAGAGTGCTGCAGAATTGGAGAAGAAACAGAATGAGACAGAGTACAAAAAACAGCTGGGAAACACAGTGCAGTATGGGAATGTTATTCAGGTATGTTACACCTGTAGAATCATAGACAGGTAGGATACCAGAGTTCTTGAAATCTCTTTTGAAGTGTTGGACATTTGGTCTGACACTGTTAGAAATAGTGTCAGCCCAAACAAAATGTTGTCAGTCCAGAAAAGAATGCATCGCTTTAGAGGTTTTAGAAATTTTATTTAAAATCAACTACATGTGTAATTGTATTCAATCTCCATCTCGGCTATAAGTTCATAAATTATCTTTTCATACCCTTTCTCATCTTCCCTACACTCTGAATGAATCTTCCTCACTTTCACCATCTGAGTCACTTTCTTTTTCTATTTCTCTCTCACCCTCCACTTTCCTCTCATCCTCCATTTTTCTCTCTATCATGTATATTCCTCTCAACTTCTTTCTCATCTTCCTCTGCAATCATTGTAACAACTCTTTCTCTCACTTTTGCCCGGGTGTAGTTGGTCTTTAGTCAGTTTCGACCGCTGCAAACTAAAGCCATTGTCTCCCAGGCGGATTGAAACAAATCGGTTTCTCTTCTCGTAGTTCCTCACAACTGATTCCTTACGTTTACGTTTCACTGTGTTGCCGGATGCAAAGGATTTTGCATCGGTTTGAAAATCTATGGGCCACATGGCTGCCATTTTTCCCCGGTAAAAAATGGACTTCGATCCCAATCTTATATCAGCCATCAGGACCAACAATTAAGTAACTTGTGTCGGACATTTACTACTTTTATCAGATAATTCGACATTACCGACACTTTTCAAGAACTCTGGGATACAGAATAGTCAGGTGATAATACAGGTATGTTATACCTGTAGAATCGTAGACAGGTAGGATTCAGAATAGTCAGGTGATAATACAGGTATGCTACACTTGTAGAATCGTAGACAGGTAGGATACAGAATAGTCAGGTGATAATACAGGTATGGTACACTTGTAGAATCGTAGACAGGTAGGATACAGAATAGTCAGGTGATAATACAGGTATGTTACACCTGTAGAATCATGGACAGGTAGGATACAGAATAGTCAGGTGATAATACAGGTATGCTACACCTGTTGAATTGTAGACAGGTAGGATTCAGAATAGTCAGGTGATGATACAGGTATGTTACACCTGTAGAATCGTAGACAGGTAGGATTCAGAATAGTCAGGTGATGATACAGGTATGTTACACCTGTAGAATCGTAGACAGGTAGGATTCAGAATAGTCAGGTGATAATACAGGTATGGTACACCTGTAGAATCATGGACAGGTAATTTTACAAGGCTTTGTCACAAGTCTCGCCTTTTTATGTCTGTTACATCCTTTAAATGTAACTGAACACCTGTATTGGAAAGAGATTTTAAATTTGAAGGTTATGTAATAGTTAATCCTATGTGTTGGCTATTTGTGGACCTTATAACACAATGTAACGATCCTTTATCAGTTTTCGTTGTTTCAGTTGGCATTTTGCAGTGTACATTGATTAATATGACTGTTTTTAAGCTATCAATGAAATGGGCAGATGTCTACATACAGCCTAATCTTTTAAAATATTTCATACACTATGCACGGTTTACAAGTTATGAAATTTTTGACATGGTATGTTTCCAATTCATCGCCTCATTATTTCTGTAGTTTTATTGGGTACACATTTAGAATCCTAGATTAAGTTCATTGATTATCTCTCATACAGATGTGAAAGATATCGCAAAGTAAATTTCTGAGAATTCAACACCTTATTACATATGAACATGATCCACCTGACAGATAATGCAAACAATATTGTGTCTGGCCCAAAAACATTTAGTGTAAGAGGAAAGAATTATTTATTTACGCAATAAAAGTAATTTATTGTAGTAAGCTGAGTTGGAAGGGACATAGATTTAATACACTACATTGCTGAATGTCATTATTTTACAATTTTCACAGTTGCTGCATCTTAAGAGTAACAAATACCTGACAGTGAACAAGAGGCTCCCTGCTCTGTTGGAGAAGAATGCTATGAGGGTGACGCTGGATGTGCAGGGAAACGAGGGCTCTTGGTTCTATATAGAACCCTTCTACAAACTGAGGCAGTCGGGGGATGCTGTAAGTCTGAATGACAGCAACATCAGCAGTATACATATTGAAATTGAGTTAATTTTATAGCTTGACAACAGCATGGTTTCTTCTGGTGTGGGTGCATATGAACATATTTCTAAACATTTACACACAGATTACAAATGTTTAGTGTGAGCTGTCTAATGTGAGTTATGTGCTTGTGAAGTTTTACTGATCATTATGAAGCACAGAATAATGCATCTTGGGAACAGAATAGAGGGAGGCTAGAGTGTGTATTCTATGATCAGTGGGCTTGGGTTGATTTGATGTATTTGTTAGATGGCGGTTGAGGTTCCGGGGACATGAGTAATAGTAGGGTGATGGGTTGGCCGGAGTGTTGTTAGCTCACCTGAGCTGAAGGCTGAAGTGAGCTTTTCTGATCAAAATTTGTCTGTCGTCGACGTAAACTTTTCACATTTTCATCTCCAGAACCACTAGGCCAAACTTGACAAAAATCATCCTGGGGGAAGGGCTTTCAAGTTTCTTCAAACGAAGGGGCGATGCCCCCTTCAAAGGGAAGATATTCACAAAAATGCAAAAATAGGGTGGGGTCATTTAAAAATCTTCTCAAGAACTACTTGGCCAGAGGAGCTGTCAGAAATTTACACGAAAGCTTCCTGACATTGTGGGCGTGGCGCACTTGTTTCAGAAATCCGGGCGACGACCCGGTTCACTTTTATCACATGACTTTTTGACCCAGTTTGTCTTGCGAAACGAGTGGGAAATCGGCCAAATATATATCAAAATGTAAAAACAAAAATTGTGTATTTTTTGAAGAGCATCTGCTTAACAGATTTCATAAAATGTAACCCATGTAAGTTTAAAAATCATAATTGATAATCAGTTTTATATTCAAACATTTTGTTCACAAACACTGTAGACTAGGCTGTAACTTCCACAGAGAAGCGGTGTTGATCGTATCATCCAGCATTCGGAAACAAAAATGTCAAAAAACTTACCTCTTAACTCACTACTTTATGTTAACTAAAATTTAAACTCTTTTAATGAATGAAAAATGGATAAATAACGAGCAAGAAAATGTTAATTTATATTTTCCACCATATTGTTTTCCATGTGCCCGCTCTAAATTTATCGGGTGATCCGGGCTGCTTTTCAGTCAACCGGCAGCTTAAAAATGCTTGAAACAAGTTACTTACCCACTTCCGGAAGTATCAACCGGCTTGACCCGGGTGATGAAACAAGTGCACCCAGTGTAGATTCAAGTTTGTTAAAATCATGTCCCCTGGGAGTAGGTTGGAGCCATAATAGGGACCAAAGTTCTACATGCAAATATACATTGAAAATCTTTAGACATGGGCCAAGGTGACTCAGGTGAGTGATGTGGCCCATGGGCCTCTTGCTTTTTTTCCCTCATTCTTTACATGCCCAGGGAAACAAATTTTTTTTGTGTTTGAATACAGAGTGTGTAGGATTAAATAGTGTAAAAACGATGAAAATATGAACTTGAGAATGAATATAAGGGTTGAAATGCCCATTGAAACAGATGTCGGATGAGGCAGTTTTCACTGTATGATTATATGAGTAGGTGCACTGGTACATGTAACTGAATGCCCCACTGCATTTTCCCATCACATATCTGACCACAATCTGTGTTGACTTTTGAGAGACTCTGCTTTGATATCAGTTGTGAACAAGTCTGACAGTAATATGTTGAACTCTGTTTACAGGTGGTTGTAGGTGACAAGGTGGTTCTGAAGCCGGTTAATGCTGCCCAGCCCCTGCACGCCAGTAACTATGAACTCCCTGACAAGCAGGGCTGTAAGGAGGTCTGTATATATACAGCATCAGAGCTGCAGGCTTTAATGTTGTGACTAGATTCCACATATTAAAACTACTACACTAATTGACACAAAAATTTCAGGTGGTCTCTATATACAGCATCAGAGCTGCAGGCTTTAATGTTGTGACTATAGATTCCACATATTAAAACTACTACACTAATTGACACAAAAATTTCAGGAGGTATATATATGTACGGCATCAGAGCTGCAGGCTTTAATGTTGTGACTAGATTCCACATATTAAAACTACTACACTAATTGACACAAAAATTGGCATACCATCGCTAAAATTGGCACTCCTTGAAAATTCTAATGGAAGAAAAAATAATTCTTCACATGAAATATATCTTGAGTTATGTTTGTAATTTCCTGCAGTTCCCTTTACATGTGTAAAGCAGTATTATTATATTTTCATGTAAAATACTTGAATCTGATTGGCTGAGAATGTTAAGGAAAAAACAACATGCTTCTCCATGGGAGTAAAAACCCACACCCTCCAGGGTGATAGTATCTAGCAACGGGAAACATTACTTACCTTTCTTAATGGTATTATTAAAAAAAGATATATCATGTGTCAAGTTAATGCACATATGGTTTGCCAAAGATTTAGAAGAATTTTATTTGTTAAAAGTATTTGAAATAGATTTGTTCTGCAGTGCATTACAGCAACACTCGATTAATGAAATGATTGATTTTGAAAGAAAGAAACAATAATCGGTAGCTTGGCAGGTATACTGGAAAAGACAAATATCATGTAACTGTTGCAGAAAGCAAAGTTTTGAACTTGTTAATTTTGAATTAATTTCACCGTGTTGAAAGTTACTTGTTTACGACTAAACCTAGCTAAAACAAATTCAGTTGCATTTTTATGCATTGTCATACATGTGTATATCATGGTTGCACTTTGGTTGTCAATGGTTTTCTCAAGGTGTGAATTTTCAATGTAACCCTCGACTACAGGCTTTATTAATGTATTATGGCACTGTGATTTCACACCAAACAAACTGATGGATTTGAATAGGGAATGGATAAAATGATTGTGAGAAACAAGTGGTTTTTTTTTCTTTCTTGGTTTAAAGAGACGAAATATAGATAAGAAAGAGGAAGGTATTGAATAGTTTGTGCCTTGATTAAGTTGTTAGATTGTGCCTTGATTAAGTTGTTAGATTGTACCTTGATTAAGTTGTTAGATTGTGCCTTGATTAAGTTGTTAGATTATGCCTTGATTAAGTTGTCAATCACTGATTACAGTTATTCCCCCTGTTGTGAGTTTAATGAACCTTCCTCATCACACTCCCAACAAAAGTGAAAGTGAAAGCTAAAGCAGGTTTATAAGCTTATAGATTAGCTGCAGTGCATTTTCGGGGCAGATATTAGAGTACTGTTGTTAGAAACGGGGTGTAATTTAAAAATACCCCCTTTGGAAAAGAGGGGGTATTTTGGTTTGAACCTTTCATTAACTTATGGAGGGAAGCATATGTTTCCAAAAAAACATTTGATTTGGAATTTATAACTATTATTTATAAGAAAACTATTAAATTTTGATTCCAGTACTGTTAACTGCAGATGCATTAATGATCAAAAATTGTTGTAGTATAAAAACACAAAGGTAGTATAGTTTTTCAAAAAAAATCCCAGAAATATTTTTAATGAGTATTTTCATGTTATACATGCTTTCCTGAAACGTTCTACTACCCTGATTGAACAAGAAATGAATGGCAAATGAACAACGAATGAACTACAAATAAATGATGAATGAACTACAAATGAACGATGAATGAATGGTGAGAAAAAGATCAATGAAATGTGAATTTTTTAATGACTATTTTAAGGGAAAAATGAATGAAAGTGTCCATAAACTAAAAATGAACTAAAAGTTTATCAAATAAATATGAACCTGAAGCAATTGTTGAACAGTTTGGGAACAATTTCTGAATTTTTTGCCTGATATTTTCTTGTTTAACTTATTCATTCAATCAAAATAAATTTGATATGGAATATTGTCATGTTATTTGGTTAAACTATAAGTACAGTACCCGCAACATTATTCTTGACATGATAAACGATAGAATACGATACACGCACGATACGATAGGATACACGCACGATATGATAGGATACACGGTAAACCTGATAAATGCAAAACCTGATAAACGATCTTCACGATAGACCTGATAAACGCAAAACATGATAAACGATCTTCACGATAAACGGAAAACCTGATAGAAATGTTATAAATTTAGACAGAACAAAAGTTTGATACAAAATAATTACATTATGTTGATAATAATATTGAAGTATTTCAATACTCAATATATACCTAAAGCATATAATTTATTTATCCACGGTTGTACAGTACGTTTATTTTTGTTTTGTTTTTTTTAAATTCTATTTGTTTTTTTTTTTAACGTCATTACAGCTAAAATCCAGAAGCTAAACTATATACGGTATTGAATCCATTATTTGATGTCGATATGAATTTTCTCAGCCAATGATTCTAAAACGTATATTGTCACCTTGAGTGTTTAATATATGAATCATACAGGGAGTGATTGATTTTTTATCTTACTTAACGTCTCGCTCGAGAATATTTCACTCATATGGAGACGTAACCATGACCGGTGAAGAGCTTTTAAATTTAGGCTTATGCTCGGCAATTACGGCCATTGAGCAGTGAGGGTTTTTTAGCGTGCCACACCTACCGTGACCCGGGGCGTCTGTTTTTAAGGTCATCTCCGAGGACCCGTGGCATTCACACTTGATGCCGAGCGTTTAGCAATTAAACAGGGAATTAACAAAATGCAATATAATGTAGTGATATCATGCTTCAATAGCTCTCTTATTCTAATGTCTATTATCTTGGATATCAAATAAAACCAAGTAACATTTTGTGTGTAGCGAGGAGGGGGTTATTTTGCATCAAGCTCTGAGTTCACCGCTCATTCAACAACTACAATTATTTTCATAATGACCGCTTTAAATACAATCCACTGCACTACAGCATATGCTCATATGTTAGATATTTCTACACTATGAGTGATAATTGATAGTCATAAGTAATTGGAACATATTTATATGAATTGATATTCTGTTAACAAAAAATAGATAAACTATTAAAAACATATACGAAACCCGGCTTGATTTAAAGTCGAAATTTAGAAACGCTTTAAAATGTTTGTGTTTAGCATGTAAAAAATTCAAATAATCATCAAAACCAGCATAAATTTCCAGTATCTACACGTACGATGATTGGTATATGTGTACATGTACAAAAAAAAAAAAACAACAACGAGGACAGCTGAATCGTGCCCAATTGAGCAGAATTTTGGGAGATGCAATATACCCTTGCACTCTTTTAAAACTTAATCTTCTAAATGTGTGAAATACAATGTTCCTGAGAATGTTTACTGTCAAAACACAGGTGATACACAAAATCAGATAGATAAGAACACGCACAAGTTCAGTAGTTGGTATATAAGTTGAATACAGGTGAACAAAATCGGAAGAAAAAGAACCATTATTAAAATATATGTAATAAACAATGTAATTTACTGATTTTTCCTTTCAGATCGGAACTTTCTATTTTTCTGTTAGTGTTAATTACAAATAATTGTTTCTAGACAAGGAAATGTTTATGAACTCCAGATGAAGGAGGTTTTCAGTTTTACTGTCCTCGGTTTGCTCGGCAAACCACTGCCTACTTTCCAGACTACTTAGAATGAAATTGTGATAAATTTTCACCCTCTCTGGACAGACATATAGCTCTTTTTCTGCCTTAAAATCGACAGCTGTATGTTCTCTTTCAAATATACCATCTTTCCTCGATTCCTAAAAATAGCTTCTTTAACAAAACGAATAAAGCTTTCGGAAAGTATCTTACTTTTTCATTCGATTTAATATACGATCCCGATAGTTTCCGACGCTCCACGATAAACGATTTTCACGATAAACGGAAAACCTGATACATACAAAATACGATACACGATAGAACTGATAAACGCAAAACACAATAGAAAACGGAAAACCTGATACATGATAGGATAGGATACACACACGATATGATAGGATACACGCACGATACGATAGGATACACGCACGATAGAGCACGATAGGAATGTCAAGAATAACATTGTGGGTACTGTATGTTTTATTTCATGCAATTGAAGAAAAAGAGATTATTCAACCAATTTCTTACAGTCCGTGTCACTGTGTGGAAGATTGAATGTTTCAAGTCAACCTATTCTAATTATCAACACTAATCATCAATTGATATAAATTTTATAGTTCATGATTTTTGTTTTTGTTTACATATTTTTAATTTCAAACAAATTGACTTGTATACACTACACATTAAATGTGTAATTCCTAAGTATGTACAATATTAAATCTTGAATGAAACATTCTGTTGAAAATGTAAAGGAAAACAATAAGTTTTAGATAAGTATCGAGTATAATGAGCTGTTCCATCAGCAATGAATAAATTTTGTGCGATCTTTCGGTGGTGTAGCACACATACCACTGCTGTGGGAGGTTTTGTTTTGCTGGCCGAAACTTCATACCCTTAAGTGGGTATGTGAATATTATGTTTTCATTGTAGTTTTATATGTATTTACATTATATTTTACATTCCTGCAAACATTTGTTGCAGCTTAGTGGTTAGGGTGAATCGCGACTGGGACCTCCCAGGTTTTGATTCTTGATCCTGGTGACACGATTATCAAATCTAAAATGTTACACATAGATCATGATTGCTCCTTCTACAGGTGCCTGGCATCAGGTGTGAAAATCACTGGTATAGCCTTAAAGACAACATTCTTGTGTGGTGCTAGGCATTAATTGGCACAATAAAGATTCCAATCTGCCTCCGCCTCTAGTGCCATGCAGGGGTAAAAATTTGCAGTATTTTACCCGGAGTCTCTACATGAGTGAAAAATTCTTGAATGGGATGTTAAATCACATGCACTCACAAAATCAAGTAGAATCTGGGCTCAAATTTATAGGGTTATTGTCGCCCCATGTTATTTTCGCCTTTCTACACTTGCAGCCAGTTTCACCTTGTTTTAAATTCGCCCAGATATAGTTTTGTTAAAGTAGTACTCTACATCATCATAATGGCTGACTTCCTTTAAAACATGGATGAAAAAATTGATATCAGCAATATTTGACTTTTCCTTTTCCATTTAAATACCTAGCCGAGTAGCTCAGTAGGTTAGAATACCGACTGCTGAACTGTAGGTCGCAGGTTCGAGTCCAGTAGAGGTTTTCAATTTTTTTCAGATCACCTACTAAAACTATTTTTTGACAAAATAAAGTAAATTTGAAAATTTTCAAATTCAAAATATTGTTGTACATATCCTCCACTTTTCATCTACATCAAATTTCTCTGGTGTAGCATACATCCTTAATAGTGAAATATGAGAGAAAACAGTTTCGCCCAGTCTTAAATTCGTTCAGTGACGAAAGGGGCAAAAATAAAACAGGTGAATATTTCCCTGTATGCAGTAACTCTGTCCATCTGTCTGCAGACATTTTTCAAATGTTTTTAATCCCACCCCCTCTTAGAGTTTGCAGTTTTCCAAAACAAAAGATGATGAATAAACAATGAACAAATGATGAGCAAACACAAAGTGAATGGGAAAAAGGCGTAGTAGAACATTTCAAGGACTGCACATGTATGGAATTTTACAATTTAGTTTTTGTTATGATGTTTGTATAATTGAATTTTTTATAATGCTTTTTCTGTTTTCTTTTTTCATCATTCAAAAGTAACCTGAATTTTTGAAGTTCTTAGTTTCACTTTTATCAGTGTTATCATATTGACCTTGCCCGTCTAAAGGAAGTATATGTATGTTTTATTTCATGAAATTGAAGAAAATTGAACCAATATGTTACACAGTCATGCAGTGTTGCTGTGGGGAAGATTAAATGTTTCAAGTTTGCCTATTCTAATCATCAACATTAATCATGAATTGATGAAAATTTTATAGTTTTATTATCAAGAGATATAATGTAAATATGAATAAGATAACTGAATTGACATAATTTCTTTTATATAAAATCATTTACTGGTTCCAATTGTAGCATTACTGAATGCACTTGTACACATATATCAATCTTTTTGATATTTTAGTAAAATAAATTATTCTGAATTGCTTAACTCCATGTCTCGTGTAATTGTCGTTTTGAATTCTTAATGTGGGCTGTATAATACTATAGGAATTCCCCAGCAGTTTAATACAGTAGTTGATACTGGTGTCAAGGTCCTCAGTCACAGACTCCAGTTTAAATGACCAGAGCACATGTTGAAAGAACATTAAATGATGTGTGTGTAGTGAATGATAATGTGAGCAGTGACTGGAAGAGAAGGGTAGTAGAACAACTCGGAGGGGGAGGGGGGTTGGGGCTGTAGGATTGCACTCATTAAGTTTTTCAGCTCAAAGAAGGCTACAGTAAATGCTTGTAGCAGAAAGTGTATTTTGATTGAACAAACAAGTTAAAAGTCCATGAATTGGTTATGAAATATTTCATTACTTTTGTTATAAATGATGTACAATTTGTGATTTGTGATCATGTTGGATCAACATTAGCAAAGTTAGGGGAGTAGTTTGAGCATGATGTCGCCATATAACCCGTGGCACTGTGCTGCAACAGGTGGACATACACAATTGATGGTGTGTTTTTGTATTACACATTGTTGCATTTTTCGGTCTCTCTAGTCATTTGAAATCTACAGTGATGATCGACTTTGAAAATCATAAAATATGTTTGCAGTGTAATTATTGATGCCCTGTGATAAATAAACTTGATTTTATGTTAATAACAGAATTACAATTTGAAAATTATCGTGGATTTTGAATAAAGAACTGAGAAAATTTATGTCACAACTTTTGAAAATAAATAAAGCAAAAGCAACATCGCGGTGCATTATGCCAAATGTAACAAAATTATATGAAAATGAAATTTATTTTATATGGAAAATCATACTACCTTGATGGCTTTACACTACAACAATTGATCATTCATATATACACTTCTTTAACTAATTACCAGCTACTAATTACTAGCTACTAATTACAAGCTACTAATTACCAGCTACTAAAGCTGGATTAAAAAAATTATATAGTTAGTTTTCTGGCATACATAATTATTTTTTTATTTGCAAGATCATGCATGTATTAAATAAATTAAAGAACTATCGCATTTGAGTAAGATCTCTTCAACCATGCAAAATTTCGAGGACTTTCGTCATCAATATTTACATTTTGTTTAGTTTCAAAGAAACCACAAAACCTGTCTTCCCTTAACAAAGCTACCCACTTTTTCTAAGTGCTTTTTATATCCCCCTTTCAAAGAGAGGGATCCCGTGGGGATCCATGTTAGAATAGGTCCTCGGTACCCCTTGCTTGTTGTAAGAGCCGACTAATGGGGGCGGTCCTTCGGATGAGACTGCAAAAAACGAGGTCCCGTGTCACAGCAGGTGTGGCACAATAAAGACCCCTCCCTGCTCAATGGCCATAAGCGCCAAGCATAGGCCTAGATTTTGCAGCCCTTCATCGTCAGTGGTGACGTCTCAATATGAGTGAAATATTCTTGAGAGGGACGTAAAACAATATTCAATCCATCAATCAATCAAAGAGAGGGGCCAAGTTAGTTTTCACTTGTCAGTCAGTTAGTAGAGCTAGTGTTGTCTGCTCAATATCTTAAAAACCCTTTGACAAATATCAAACTTGGTACACTGGTACCCCCTAAAGAGAAGATGACCCCTAGTGATTTTGAGGTCACGAGGTCAAATGTCAAACTTTTCTGCATATAAGATATTATATGCTCAATATTTTGAGAACCTTTTGTTGGATAGATTTTCAACTGGTACTGTGAAAGTATTAGATGACCCTGATTGATTTTGAGGATGGAGGTCAGCTGGGTCAATCAGACTGCTCTGCAGATAAGAAAATAGTGCCTGCTCAATATTTTAAGACTTGCTTGATAGACGTCAAACTTGGTACACCAATATCCCCAATTTTTCTCTATCATAGTCATTAGATTTAATGTTTACCATTTCAATATTGCCATATGGGCAATATATGATTCTGAAACATATCTTATTTCAATAACTATTATTTTGGACATATTGACCTTTGTGGTTGTGCAAATTGTAGGTGAACTCAGTAAACTGCTCCACCTGCTGGAAGATGACCCTGTTTATGGATTTCAAAGAGAACATGGAGGACGTTCTCAAAGGGGTAGGCTTTCTCTAACTTACAGATTCAATGTAGAATAGAATGCAGTATGGATACATTGAATAATTTTTAACTAAAGAATGTGGTTGTTTCTAAAATTTACTTTGATATGTAACAAAAGCATTGAGTGGTTTGTTGTATCTATATCTCATTGTAGGGAGATGTAGTGAGGTTGTTTCATGCTGAGGAGCAGATGTTTCTGACAGGAGATGAGTACAAGAAGCAGCAGTATGTTTTTCTCAGGGCCACAGCAAGGACCACAGCTACCACTGCTACCAGCTCCAAGGCTCTGTGGGAAGTTGAGGTGAGTTCACTAGTTCCAAGGCTCTGTGGGAAGTTGAGGTGAGTTCACTAGTTCCAAGGCTCCATGGGAAATAAGATGGGTTCACTATCTCCAAGGCTTTTTAGGAAATAAGGTGGACTCACTATCTCCAAGGCTCCATGGGAAATAAGGTGGGTTCACTATCTTCAATGATCTGTGGAAAAAAGAGATTGTCCAAGGCTTTGTTGGAAATAGAGTTGGGTTCACTAGGTCCAAGGCTCTTTGGTAAATAGAGTTGGGCTCACTAGGTCCAAGGCTCTTTGGTAAATAGAGTTGGGCTCACTAGGTCCAAGGCTTTGTAGGAAGTAGAGATGGATTCAGTTCCTCCTAAGCTCAATTGGAAATAAGAAATGAGTTCGCTATCTTCAAGCTCTATGGGAAATGGAGTTGGTCCCAAGCTCTGTTGGAAGTAATACTGTAGGTGAGTTCACTAGCTCTATGGGAAATAAAGATGTAATTGTTAGAAAAAGAAAACGGACTGGTAAGTTGTGATCAGTGCTCGAGCTGGGCTTCGCCATTTTCGCCAATGGCGAATTTTTTTCAAAAATGGCGAAAAAAATATTGAAAGTGGCGAAAATCCCTTTTTGCAATAAATTGTATCTTAAATCCTTTGTCAGTGACGCATTATCGCCTGCTTGTTTATGCAGTCCAACTTTGTTTATTCAGTCAACGCGTGCGACCGTCACAGCCTCAGGTAATTTATGGCTACAAAAAAGTCGGTGATTATGTAATAAAGTACATCAGACAGCTGTTTACCCTGCTGTGGTCTATTGTTTAACATTTAAAGTCTTATTCGTTATCGTGTTATCATCTCCACATTAATGTCAATTCTTAACCAGAGAACGAACCGGTAATTAAATTGGCCGTATTATTGTGTGTAATGTATATATGAATACATCAATTGTTTGTTTTTGCGGCCAAACTCGTTGATTACAAGATTTTGATTTTGATGTGTTTGATTTTAGTTCGAATATTTCATAAACAATTATGCGGTCGGTCACCATTGATATGGACATAGCAATTTCTTTGAAGTTCGGTGCGCAACAGTTTAAAAATGCTAATCTCATAAGACTATGCACCCCATTCTATTTTGACACTAAACTTGTAGCTTCTGACTCTAGTCAGTCTAAAATTAAAAAAATAACTATGTTTGGCTTTACAGTCAACCCCACCTGCTCAAACATCTGATTCTGTCCAAATTGCAAAATCTTCCATACAAAAACGGAAATTTAATAGGGAATGGTTGAGATACGACTTTAAATTGGGCTTGATGTTTTGTGACATCTGCATTTCGGGCAATGTACACAATGTTTTCACTGAGGGTTGTAGCATCATGAAGTTTATATGATTTATTATCTGAATTTTGATTTCCATAATAGAATTTATCAAACGAATCAACTTCTTATTATTTCAGAAAGAAGTGTTTAGGTATGGTAGCTGAATATGATTAAGTAATGTAACTGATTCAAAATGCTAAAATAAGTGTTATGAATAAAATAATATATAATATGATGGAAATAATTGTAAAGCATGTGATTATTTGTGCCGCGCCGCTCCCCGAAAAAGTGGCGAAAGGGAATTCTGGTCCAGTGGGAGCACTGGTTGTGATATCGGAATAACGGAAACATCATTGAATATCAGAAATATGTTGGTGCATTTGTACAGTACAGATTGTAGGCTTTCAAACGTCTTGGAGAAAAAGTTAATCCTTAAGAGTTCAAGTCTTACTTTTGTCTCTTGTCACAGGTTGTGCAGCATGACCCTTGTCGGGGAGGGGCGGGTCAGTGGATGAGCTTATTTAGGTTCAAACACCTGGCCACTGGACAGTACCTAGCAGCAGAGGTAAGGAAAGGAGGGGGCTAAAGAAGAAGAAAAAATTAAGTAAATCTTCATGTTTCCTTTGAAATAGAGATTAATTTTTTTTTATCAATGGAATTTTAATTTTATGTTTTGAAAGATTATCATGTCATATATACTTTCATCAGTGACATTTAACTTTCAATGAGGCATGTCCAATGTTTTATATGTATGTTAACCGTTTTCTGGCTGTCAAATAATCCATGGTGATAAATACTGTAACAGATAACAAAAATTTCAGTTTGTTTTACTGCCTGTTTTTATGCTTAGGTTGATAAGGACCCCACCACAGACCCCATGAGGAGTAAGCTACGTGGGGTCCCCACCAACCCTGTCTTCACCTTAGTGTCTGTCCCCCATGGTCATGATGTGGCCACCATATTTGAACTGGATCCTACATCTCTCACGAGAGACACATTTGTGCCAAGGTAGATGACATCTATGAATGGGCTAATGGTGTTGTCATTTTCTCATTTCCATTCAGCGTTCTGTAAAGCAGTGGTACTTATACTGTATGGTGTATGTTCCTGTTTGTAGGAGTTCTTATGTCCGTCTCCATCATCTGTGCACCAACACCTGGGTCCACTCAACCGGTATAGCGATTGACAAAGAGGAGGACAAACCGATCAGGAAGAAGGTCAGTAGGGTGCACCAAGGTCAGTGGGGTGTACAAAGGTCAGTGGAGTGTACAAAGGTCAGTGGGGTGTACAGCAAGCCCTATACAGAACATCATCAGGAAAGGAAACTACTGTAGATGCAGTTGTTGTCATGGTGTCAGGTTTTGTGGTTGAGAAAGTTGTAATTTAAGGAATAAATGTCTTCTGTTGTGTGTATTTTTGGGATATATAAACAGTACAGACATGAAATGATTTGTATAATTGTTAAAGACAATTATACAGAAATTACTATGTGCTTTCATTATTCATAAATCTGCCTTACTACAAGCATACTAGAATTAGAATTCGTATATTTATATTCTATCATACACGTATGCACGTTTTTATGTCAGGTTGAAAGGTGAAAGGCATCATTGAGAAGTAAAAGTACATGGAAACAGCATAAGCCTATTACTGGTGAAAATATCGGAAAATTTATACATTGTGTATTGTTTCTCTGTTTCTCTTTGATAAAGGATATAGATTTGTGGAAATGTCTGTTTCATGAAAATTGATGATTTTAGAATATTAAAACAGCCTCTGAAGGAAGTAGTCCTGTAGAATGTGATAAACTTTGCCACTTTGATAAATAAAGAACAAATGCAGAAAACCTTTGAATAAATCTATGACTGTAGATTGACAGGCATAAGAAATACTGTTTAGGAATGTTTAGCTTTGTGTTCTGTGGGAGGTCAGACTTGCATTTAGTTAATTCCGACTGTTGTTATATGCACGCAGTGAAATGAAAATTTTCCCTCGTCCTAGGTTGGCTGTGCTTCCATCAAAGAAGACAGAGAGGCCTTCGCTGTCGTACCAGTTTCTCCACAAGAAGTTCGAGATCTGGATTTTGCTAACGATGCCAGCAAAGTGCTGTCAGACATTGCAAGCAAGCTGGAGAAAGCTTCCATTACTCAGAATGAAAAGAAGTATTTATCTTTTACCAATCGTCTTTGTATAATTATTGCTGATAAAAATTAGTGAATTCACGATATTGTAGATTGTGACCTTCTGACCTGATAAAGCTTGTTCTATTTTTAGGTTTGTGACCCAGTTACTATCAGATGTGATTTACTTTGTGACGATGCAGGAATCCCATAATTCTACAGGTGATCCACTCAAAGTGGAGATGACCAAACCTAAAGAGTGTCGAGAGAGACAGAAACTGCTCCGTGAGCAAAACATCCTTAAACAGGTAAGAGAAAGACATAGCTTCATGTTCTTACCAGAAAAGGTGATGTTAAAGACATGAGAGCAACTGTAATATTTTAACGGTGTGGTTAAAGTGAATTTTGTTGAAAATGTGGAGCTTGATAGGAATTTTGGAGCAAGTAGCATTAATTACAATAAAAGGAGATTCTGTGAGAAAAATTTGTTTTAAGGGGCAACAACTCTTGTATCGGTAAAGATTGTAGGGATGAAATAGTGTTAGTGTCTGTTTGTCTTGACAGGTGTTTCAGATCCTGAAGGCTCCATTCGGAGGCAAAAACCCTATTGTAGAAATGGAGGAGCTGGCCCACCAGAGACATCAGCCGTTTCGTCAGATCTGCAAAATGTGTTATCACATCCTACGTTTGTCGCAACAGGACTACAGGAAAAATCAGGTACAATGTAGATCTGATAGTCTTAGGATAGCAGGAAACTTCACGGTGCATAATCCAAGAATTTGGTAGACTGTGTGGCAATACACTCTGTTAATCCGAATTCCTGAGATATACAATAGATGTCCACAAACATAATGATTTCTTGTTCAGTTGTTTAATTACACAAGTAATCAACAGAGATCAAAATATAATCGCAGAATTAGATGAATTTCTATCATTTTTGCCACACAATTGGATGAATTCCCGTCATTTAAATACTGTAGAATAGGTTGAAATTCCTTTTTATTTGCTATAGAATAAGTTGAATTCTTATAGCATAAGAGCTTCAGCTGATTTAGTATTTCAGCCTTTAGAAATATCAATGGGTATCCTCAGCATGGTGTAAGCATATTCATGATATGAAGAAGTTTTTAACCTTGAGAGTTAAAGGAGGAAAAAACAACCAGAAAATATCTTCCAAAATTCTGAATTAGTTTTATCTTGTTCATTGGTAAATTCTATAATAAATGATATGTAGAAAATAAGTATGATATATGAACAATGATTGTAATAAATAAGTATGAGTATTTACAATATGTACAGTAATGCATGGTTTGATGCAGTCAAAAGAAAATGACAAGCACAAGGTTCACTCCATTTGTCCTATTCCTTTTTCATGAGACATTCAAGTTCATCCAGTTGCTTCCTTTTGGACATCCTTAAAAACTCCCTGCTTTTGCTGACTATTTCCACATGCTGGCTGTACTCTGGGAACTTGTGAATGAAGTAATTCGGGACCTGTTTCTTGGTGTTGTTAGCTCGACTCCTCTTGTTGGCCAGCCAGCGCTTCACCTGTTCGACGGTCAGGCCAGTCTTCATCGCCAGTTCTTCCTTCTGTTCCTCTGTGGGGTAGGGGTTGTACAGGTGTGTTTCATACCACTGATTTAGAATGTCACGACACTCAGAAGCCATGGGCTGGAAAGCAGACGTCTCCTTCTTGATTCTTTTAAACTTGATGGGATGCTGGTTTCCAGTGATGGACAAGGTGTTGTAACAGCGAACTCTTTTGTTGGCCATCCACTTCTTGACCTGTTTGCGGGTCAGTCCCGAGAGTCTCACCAGCGCTTCTACTTCTGTGTCTGTGGGGTATGGGTACTGGGTGTGGCTCTGGTACCATTGGTTCAGTGCATGGGTGGAATCTAGGCCCATGGGATCCATTCTGTATCTCTTGCTGTCTTGGTTCTCTTCATTTTCTCTCTCTCTTTTGAGAGGATTACTTTGATGTACTTCCTCCGGTGCTGTTAAGATTTCTTCTCCTCTAATTGGGCTGAAGTCACTTAGGCTTGAGTGGGATGAGTTGGAGCTGAAGGTGGTTTCATGTCGAGTGGTATCGAACTCATGAAGCACTGGGACAGAAGCTGTGGGGAGCACAGGTGGGTAGGTGTTGGGAGAATTGCTGTGATCACTGGGGGAAGATGTGTCACTTAGAAAAGATTCAACATCTTCTGCAGAAATACCACACAAATCGCTGGCCTGTTTTAGAAGGTCCACACCACGGTTCGCTTGTAATGATACGGAATCAGTGTTCATCTTGGACTTCACTTTCTGTGCAGAGGAGGCACTGTTGCCACTAGAGTCAAGGTGGGAATTGGTGGGGGAGATGGTTGGTGACTTCTGTGGTGATGGGCTAATGACAATCAAGTCAGGCGTGGTGCTGAGAAATGGAGAACATTTGCTGGATGATAAAGATGTCGGAGCTGAAGTGGATGGTCCATTTTGAGGTTGGTTATATAATCTGAAGGAATCACAATTTGATGTAGATGCATATTTTGACTTCGAAGCACTATGGGCATTGTAAGGATAAGGCACAGAATTTGTAGCAATCTGAAAGCAGGCTCTGTAGTTCTGGAATTTCTGCTGGCAAGATGAATTATGGGCATTGTTGTTGTAGTCCTGGGTTACTGTCTTGATCAGGGTAGACGGGAGGCTTGATTGAAGGCAATCCTGTACAAGGACATCCTGGAGCTGGTTAAAAATTGGATTGGTCTGCCTCTGGTTGAAGAACTGGAAGGATGAAGGTTGTGTGGCTGTTTGATTTCTCTGTGGCGGCTGGAATGAGGTGTTCGCCTGGTCTGTTGGAAAAATGATGGGGGGAGGTGAGAAGGTATTCTCTCTACTTATCTGTGAATAAGCAGGAAAGCTCTGTCTATACTGTTGACTCGGAACATTTGGAAAGGTACTGTAGGTTGGAGTGGCAGGGTACTGTTGCTGCATGTTCTTCTGACCTGTACCGTAGAAGTTCTGGTATCTCTGTGGGAGTGGTCTGTTGCCAGGGTAAAGAAACTTATCTTCCATTCTGAAGTTGAGGTCAGCAAGTCGAAACAAGGTGCCGAAGAAAGTCGCCAATCTTTGATTTTTGAAGAATTATTTTGATGTATCGGTTCAATATGCACAATGATTCCTAGATTGATTTTCAAGGAAGGATGCTTTGTATTCGTATTTGATGATAGCTTTGCAAAAAATCAGGTTGTGAAGAAGCAGACTGAGCAATCCAGTATATATATATACCTGGTGGTGGACATGCTCTCTATTACCTGAGACTCTCTACCTCATGCCAACCTCTTCCTCACTTCTCTCCACAGAGCCAGTGCTTGCCATCCCTAACATTGTTTTCATTGTCTCTCCTCTCTCCACAGAGCCAGTGATTGCCATCCCTAACATTGTTTTCATTGTGCAATGTATCAATCTGTGTCCAGCAAAATTATCTTCCTAGTCATTGAATACAATTACACTATCAAAACAAATTCATAGTGCAGTGAAGTTTTTTCAGGTGGATTTAGGTACCTGTAATTGGGCAATGATTTGATTAATTTAATAATTGGGGAGCCAAGATGAGAAAGAGAAGACTGGGGTATAATTAAATATGGCTGATGTATATGGAATTATTGGACTGCATCTTCACACTTAGATTGCAATAATTATTCTTTAAAGATAGCTTTGGCATTAGGAAAAGTTAATTGCATGTATGTAGGAATTTGAGATGTTATTATCTTGTCACTATGATTTACACTGTATACGCTATATGTCATTTTACTGAACAGATTTATTTTATTTTCATTTAGATTTAAGGATTTGAATTGAGCCATCCTATTGATGTTTTTTTCATTTAGATTTAAGGATTTGAATTGAGCCATCCTATTGATGTTTTTTTCATTTAGATTTAAGGATTTGAATTGAGCTATCCTATCGATGTTTTTTTTTCTTTCTTTTATTTGGCAGGAATACATAGCCAAACACTTTGCCTTTATGCAGAAGCAGATCGGTTATGATGTGTTAGCGGAGGAGACAATTACCGCCTTATTAAATAACAACAGGAAGCTCCTGGAAGCCCACATCACCAAACAGGAAATAGAGACATTTGTCAGTCTCGTCCGCAGAAATAAAAAACCCAGGTTAACTTTGGGAAATTGATGTTTATTTTAAAGCAACAAGTTATATTGTGCATGATAAAAAATTATGAATTTGACACACACAACCCCCCCCCCCCCCCCCCCCAATTTGATGTGACTGTTCATAAAAATTATTTGCTTCCACACATGTTTACATAATTATATGTTCATGTATATTGATGGATAATGTTTAAGATCCCCATGGAATTATGGGTATAAATCATCTTACAACTAAAATTGTTAATATAATGTGTCAGTAATATTTTTGTATGGTCCAACATTCAGTTTAACAAATAGTCCTGACTTGTAGGTTTTTGGATTACCTGTATGTGCTGTGTGTGTCTAACAATGTGGCCATCCCTGCTACGCAATATCTGATCTGCAACTGTCTCCTTTTGGAGGAAAATAAGGACATCCTTATAGAAACAAGGTGGGTAACTCTGGCAACACCATCAATCCTGAGTTTGTTTGTTTTTTGAGAATATCAGTTTTTGAGTTATTCCTGAACATGAAACAGATTTACACTGTAGTGATCATTTTCTATAAATGTTTTATCTTTACTGTATGTAATTTTCTGCATTAGAATGGGTGCTAAGGGAAGGTTTGCTAAGTAAGTACATGTATTAACCAATGACAAACTGGTGTAAACTATAGACTATGTATCTTTGATGCTCTCCCTTTTTTGAAAATTTGCTTTTGAAATATAAGGAATGCCTGGATATATGTAGATGAGTATTTTCTCATACTAATGCTAATAATCATATTAAATATTATAGGTCTTTGCAAAGTCATTACATTCACTCTACATATTTTTTTCTAAAATAGAACACTTTGTTTCTACCTTTTAAATTCCTATATGCATGTTTTGATTGAATAATTAAAGTATATGCATATTGATATACATTTTTTATTCCTTACATGTTTGTGAATATATACATTTGATATATGTTTTTTGTCTGTGTTAAAGGAGAATGACTCGTTTTCTACCTGCTATAGTAGTTAAACAGGGTCATGTGACCTACTGTTATCAATGCCTGTTCTCCGTCAGGTATCCTCCACGTCCCTTACCTACCCCATCATCGGTCATCCTTCATGTGTCATTAACTTTTGAACATTACCACCCCCCACCCCCCCTCTCCGCAGGAACTGCTAGACCACTGATATTTAGAGGTAGCATCTTTAGGGGTAGAGGAGCTCAATGTTCAAATTTCACTGTTCATGCCCTCCAGCAATCTTGTGAAAATGTAGCAGAAAAGTAAGTGTGTTGTTGCACACATTGTGACATTTTTGATTTTTTTTACACTGGGTTGAGGATGGGTGGGTCAAGTTTTGGGGTGGGACTATAAGTACTTTAAGTCATAGATAGAAAATTTGAACACATAACAGACAAACACAGTTATAGTAAGCAAAGAAGTTTCAATCAAAATTGTGAAAATTCAGGATCCCTGGATTGGAGTCGGGGTGAAATGGATCATTTAGTGAAAATGCAATCTGTACTCCTGAACGTCCATCATTTGATTTGCTCTTCATCAGCTGAAAAATGATGGGGATTACCCATAATACCTCTGGAAAAATGTCTCAGTCACTGTGGTATACTTCATTTACAACCCCGTAAATAAAATAAATAATTTGGAAAGTATCGCAACCGTTTTTAATTCCAGATAAGCTTTCCCTTACCTTCATGCATTTTGTTGTTGTTAATTGCTTGGTTTTGAAGAAGAAAATTGTTGCTGATATGACATCACAATGCACTGTTTACATCAACTGCGTTATATTTCCCACGTTAGACGAATAGGCGGATTAAATGTCTAAAGGCATTGTTGCAAGATGTAAAGGATCTTCACTCGACTCAATGGTCACACCGTAAAACACATTAGCTGATAGTCAGGGAACTAGTAGAGTGTTTATGGTCAAGGGTTCAAAGTGCTTTGTTTGATTTACCTGATCAGTCATCAAAGGTCATGTGCTGATCGATTCACATTCCTACAACATGGATTTCAATTTTGGGGAAGAGTATGGCTTCCATTTTATAAAGCAATGTATTAATTTTCTTAGCCTATATTATCTTGAGTCTGATCGCTTCGTATTTATAAGGCAATATACTGAATTCCTAAACCTATATGATATTAAGTGTGATCACTTCCTATTTATAAGGCAATATACTGAATTCCTAAACCTATATGATATCAAGTCTGATCGCTTCCTATTTATAAGGCAATATACTGAATTCCTAAACCTATATGATATCAAGTCTGATCGCTTCCTATTTATAAGGCAATATACTGAATTCCTAAACCTATATGATATCAAGTCTGATTGCTTCCTATTTATAAGGCAATATACTGAATTCCTAAACCTTTATGATATCAAGTCTGATCGCTTCCTCAACCTAACAACATGAATATTACAATTTTACAATCAGACTCGAGATAATGTAGACTGAGAAAATCAATATATTGCTTTATAGATTAGAGGCGATCAGACTGAATGTCATATAGGTTGAGGAAGTCAGTATTGTGTCGTATGAATTAGAAGTGATCAGATTTGGTATTGTGTAGTTTGAGGAAATGAATTGTGTATTTTGGTGTGGTTTGAAATTCATAGGATGGGGAACCCATTAAATTCACAAAATTTTAATCCCCCTTTGAATTCTAATGATACCACAATATATTGCCTTATAGATAAAAAGTGATTTGATTGATCGTGTGGAATAAGGAATTCAGTATTAATGTCTTCAATATCATAATGTTTCTTCTGTTATGTGTAATCTCATATAATACCTGTAACAAGATCCCATATTTACATACTATTACAGGCTGATGGCTACTGTGAACTAGCTTTTCACATTTCCCTTTTTCAGATTAGGGAAGTCCAGAATAATGTAATCTGTCCTTCATTATTGCTCATAATAATTACGACTTTAAGGTTGGAGAAGATTCAGAGGAAAGTGAAAATAGAGGTGCAGACCATTATCATTAAATGTATTGACATGATTTCCTGGTTTTAGGTTGGAGAAGACCCAGATGGAGGTTGAGATGGAGGTAGAGACCCCAGATGGAATCCCAGCATCTGAACCGATTGTCACAATCGAGGAGGTTGAGGAGGTAATGCTGTACTGGGAGTGGGGGAGCGGACCTAAACAAAAGAGTATCCGGGAACTTGCGGAGACGCAGATTGATCCTAAGGGGAACGAAGATGTAGTCGATGAAGACTCCGCTGTACTGGAGTACTACAGGTAAACACAGACGGACAGACAGACATACAGTTACAGACAGACAGATATAAAGGTACAGACAGACAAACATACAGGTATAGACAGACAGACATACAGGGACAGATGGACAGACAGACATACATACAGGTACAGACAGACAGATATAAGGTACAGACAAACATACAGGTACAGACAGACGGACAGGTACAGACAGACATACAGGGACAGATGGACAGACACACCTAGATACAGGTACAGACAGACAGATATAGAGGTACAGACATACAGTAAACACAGACGGACAGACAGACATACAGTAAACACAAACGGACAGACAGACATAGTCAGATGGGTTCAGCTAAGCAACCATATCGAGCTGAAGGGGAACAGAAATGTAGAATGCAAAGTCGCCTTCATAAATTCTTCTTGGAAATGTTAAATGTTGACAGGTGAAATGTATATTGTGAAGACGGGCTGTTTATTTCCAGACACCAGTTAAATCTGTTTTCTCACATGTGAATTGTTTATTTCCAGACACCAGTTTGATCTGTTTTCTGTTTATTTCCAGACACCAGTTTGATCTGTTTTCTGTTTATTTCCAGACACCAGTTAGATCTATTTTCTCACATGTGTCTGGATCGTCAATACATTGCCATCAACCAACTCTCTAAAGATCTGGAAATTGATCTGATTCTCAGGTAAAGATGAATGAGAAAGAATAGTTTCATGTGTCTTTGTATTCCCTTTTATCACATGTTTATTCCTCTATCCAGTGGATATCACCCATTATATAACTCTAAATTATTACACTGTTTTCCTAAGCCGTTTGTGATGTCACAAACAAATGTCATTTTTATGTACAAGTAGTTTGTTCACAAAATGTCAGGAATCATAGTAGTTCCCAACAATATAGTAACATTGATGAATAACGGGGGGGGGGGGGGGGGGGGGGGGGTTAACATGTAATGAAAAGAATCTCCCATGATTTGTAATTTGATATGATTTATATCCAACTCGTTGAATATAAATCATAACAAACCATGGGAGATCCCATATTTATTCTCACCACTTCTTCGATGGAATCTATAAACATTAACTCATTTAAAATTCTGATAATTTGGAATGGCAAAAATAAAACAGTAATACTTGTCATGAGGTGATGTTCTAAATGGCACTGTCCATAGGAGGACTCTGATAGAATTTCCTCTGTAGGTGTATGTCAGATTGTGAGTTTTCTCTGTAGGTGTATGTCAGACAAATTTCCTCTGTAGGTGTATGTCAGACTGTGAGTTTCCTCTGTAGGTGTATGTCAGATTGTGAATTTCCTCTGTAGGTGTATGTCAGACTGTGAATTTCCTCTGTAGGTGTATGTCAGACTGTGAGTTTCCTCTGTAGGTGTATGTCAGACTGTGAATTTCCTCTGTAGGTGTATGTCAGACTGAATTTCCTCTGTAGGTGTATGTCAGATGAGATCCTGCCGTACGATCTGAGAGCCTCCTTCTGCCGACTTATGCTACACATGCATGTGGACCGGGATCCCCAGGAGATCATCAAACCTGTGAAGTACGCCCGACTGTGGTCTGAAATTCCTACGCAGATCTCCATTGAGGAGTAAGTTGTCACCCTTGTATTCATTCTAAGAAAAGTATGTTATACCCCGAGTATACCTTACCACACAGATTTTCATAGAGGATTAAATTATCTCCCTTATATTTGTTACCATACAGAACTCCATAGGGGAGTAAATTATCTCCCTTATATTTGTTACCACACAGAACTCCATAGGAGAGTGAATTATCTCCCTTATATTTGTTACCACACAGAACTCCATAGGGGAGAAAATTATCTCCCTTATATTTGTTACTACACTTAACTCCATAGAGGAGTAAATTATGTCCCTTTTATTTGTTACCACATACATCTCCACAAAGTAGTTATTTCCCTTGTATTCTTTACCTCACAGAAGTCCTTAGAGGAGTAAATTATCTCCCTTTTATTTGTACCATTATACAATATAAGACAAGTAAATTTGTTTAATGCCTTATTTTGTACACACTGAGCAATAAAAATAATGTGCATGCTGTAGAATTAAGACAAATGGATTGATTGTTTAAAAGAAACTTTTTTCTTTTATCATGCATGACTCCATGAAATATTTAAATCTAAAACTTGATGATGATGACTGTTTTTGACCTTGTTTATTTTAAGTCTCATCTCACCTCGTGTCCATTATATGAGTAAAGGCAGCATAGAGTAAGAAGCCATTCATTTTTACTTTTTTTTTTTTTTTACTTTGAGCAGCTTCTGTTTGAAGCCTCATATCTACTAGGTGTGACTCTATCTAAGAACACAAATTATAAGATTTAATGCTATCTTCAAAGAGAGTTGATTTTTAAAAAGAATGAAAAGTTTTGAAGAAATGTGCAATATATTTGGAGCTTTGTGTATTGTAGCAGAAAAATAGTTGCCATACTGTGTTTAATATTCTTTTTGCATGCATGGTTCCTCAACTGTTTCTGTATGGAGGAAGTTGAAAATAAAATTGATACATGTTCTCTTGCTAGTATCACTTGATCCTTGGTTTGTCGTAGTTTCCAATTTATTAATTTAACTGCAGGCCCATAGGAATAGCCCTCCGCCTCCATTTTTAGTTCACAAACTGAGCTTCTCTGATCAAAGATTTGTTCGTCATTTGTTGTGGCTGTAAACTTTTCACGTAATTAACTATTCAGAAATTGATGGACCAAAATATTTCATCCAAATTTGGCACAATCTTTAGTTGAAGAAGACTCTAGTTTGTTCCATTGAAGGGGCATACACCCTCTTTAAAGTGAAGATAATTGAGAATTGTGAAAAGTTGGGAATTCAAATTTTCTTTTCAATAACTACTGGTTCAATCTTTGCACAAAGCATACTGTGGGAAGGGAGTTCAAGTCTGTTCAATTGAAGGGCCACACCTTCTTCAAAAGGGAGATGATTAATAATTATGAAAATCTCCAAAACCACTCAAAATTACCAAGTGGTTTTGGGAAAGATTTTTGACATGTAATATCCACTTTTCATAATGGGTTTAAACATTTTTTATTATATAATACAAAAACTTGTATCCAATCCATTTGTATGTATTAGACAACTTGGTCAGTTTTAACCAAACTTGGCCTAAAAAAGGATCATGATGTAAAAGGACTTTCATATTTGTTCAAATAAAAGGTCATGCCCCATTTCAAGGGGAGACAATGAGGAAATAGTAAAAATGAGGTGGGATTTGTTAAAATTTTCTCATGAACCACTGGATACATAAACTGATCAAGGCATTGTCATATAGTGAAGAAGTTGATTGAAGTGATAGCCCATGGTCTTGGCATGAGGCAATGAAAGGGGCTGAAACTTCCATTGGAATATTTTGGGAAACCTCTTAATTCTTTGCTGGAACAGCAAGATTACAGAATGTCAAGTGAAATGGAAAGCATCCCACATGTAGATTCAGTTAAATATGGAAAGCATCCCACATGTAGATTCAGTTAAATATGGAAAGCATCCCACATGTAGATTCAGTTAAATATGGAAAGCATCCCACATGTAGAATCAGTAAAATAGGGAAAGCATCCCACATGTAGATTCAGTTAAATAGGGAAAGCATCCCACATGTAGTGTAGGTTCAGTTAAATATGGAAAGCATCCCACATGTAGATTCAGTTAAATATGGAAAGCATCCCACATGTAGATTCAGTTAAATATGGAAAGCATCCCACATGTAGATTGAGTTAACTCCACACTTGATTTGGGTGAGCATTGTGGTCTATGGACCTCTTGAGTGTCCTACAGTGTTTTGACCTTTCTACTTTTTGGCTTCTCTACTTTGAAATCTTTTCCTATGGGTCTGAAATGTCTCATTTCTTTGATAGTTTGAATTGAGAATTAATGGGCCAATTTATGAGAGACGTTGATTGTAATGATAAGTAATAATGCTTATTTTGTGCTTATTTCATGTTTATTAATATGTAATTGGTGTTTAAACTTTAAACATGTTTCAGATATGATAAATTTGACACTGAAAAGTAGGTCATTCCTATCACAACAACTAAACTGAACCTGTTTGTTCACTTTGTTTTCTTTTCTATTTTAAAGTTTGACTTGAGATTAAACCTCATTATTGTCAGTTAATTACTTTATTTTTTCCACTATTTGAATTAAACATACAATACAGGTGACTCTCAATAACTTGTTCAGGGAACCATAATGAAACATTGAGAGATCGAACGTTGAGTCAGGCTCGGATTTCTTGAAAAAATCTCAAACTTCAGTTTAAGTTTTCTTCTACTTGAGCAGTCAAACCTTTAATAAAATAGACTGAAGTCCAAATTTCGACTTGAAATCCAGGCCAGATGACGGACCATTATGGTTCAGATATTGTAGTCCCTGGATTGCATTTTATAACTTCCTGCAATTGTCTTGACATTTGTCCTTCATATTTTTCCTTAGTAATTGACTTGATTTCAACAACACAGAACTTTATCTTGCAAAGATAAAATGATTTGTTTAAGTTTATTTATTTAATTGTTCTTTTTTCATGCTAAAATAGACATACAGATATGTATTTACAAGACAAATTTCTCACAAATAAGGAAGGTTCACAGTCACTATGTACAAAGAACACTATCATGACAATTTCCATTTTTATTTATGCAAAGCACAAATTTTTATGAATTATAATGTTTCACTGGCATGTCTCTAGATTATTTTCTCAAATTTAAGTTACTGCCTCATTGTCAAGTCAAAACAAGTGGTAAATATTATCTATTGTTGTATTAAATATACCAACAACAATGCATAGGTACCTGCAGGGTTAAAACTGACCAATTAAACCATTAGCTATCAGCCCCCAATGGAAAAATGAATGATTGGTCACCTATGTAAACACCTAAGCTAATCCATTATCCAGTTAATTAAGGTCCAAGTGAAAATACACATGCAGGATTGAAGGTTTGTATGCACTACCATCACTTAGAGATATTAAAAGTTTTAAACAATGAAATACATTTTACAGGACCCAAATTTCACTTCTAGACATCAAGAACTTTGAGGAATTGGAAGTTTAAGAGATCAAAAGTACATTTGCTTACTAGTTAATATACATGTATAGAGAAAAAAATTGGGACTGATTTCACTTCAAGAGATCAAGAACTTCAAGAGATGGAAGTTTGGGCCCTTGAGAGTCACCTGTATTTAGATAGTAGAAATTAAGAACTACATTATACCTGTATATATTACTGTAGACATGCTTCATTCCATGGATTTATGTTTTTATTGTCTAGTCCATGGAGTTGGTTGTATTGATTGATTTTATATTGTTTAGTGTCCCACTCGAGAATTTTTCACTCATATGGAGATGTCACCAATACCGGTGAAGGGCTTCAAATTTAGGCCTATACTCTGCGCTTACAGCCATTGGGCAGTGAGGGTTCTTTAGTGTGCCACACCTACTGTGATACAGGACATTCGTTTTTAAGGTCATCTGGACCTGTGACATTCACACCTGATGCCGAACGTTTGGTGATGGAACTGTCACAGGCGGGATTTGAACCCTGACCTTCCGCATGCGGGGCGAACGCTCTAACCTCTAGACCACTGTGGTGTTCCCATGGAGTTGGAGTATCCATGGATTTGTGTATGGTGAAAACTGTTTCATATTTTCACATGTCTGACCTTGAGGTCATTGTATTACTGTGTAACATGTACTGAATTCAATGTAAATAAAGATATATATATATATACAAAGGCAATTTTCAACATGCTTGAAATGCTTTTACGGTTAACTGCAATTACACTACTTCACCTCACCATATTGTTCGTCTCATATTCAGCTGCACTTTAGCTTGTGTAATAGTTTTTGAAATGAATTTTTATCTTGACTTTTAAAAAGTCCATGGACCGTTCCAGACTGATCATCTCGGATTTTTGTACCACATGGGAAAAAGTATGTCTACAGTTAATTATTAGCTGCAAAACTGTAGCTCTCTTGTGAGGGGGAGGTGGAAGGGGTATGGATATACTAAAGAACTACAGAGGAAATCTTTTATTTACCGCACAATTTCTTCCTGCCCATGATTGAGGTCTTGTATTTCTGTGTTCTTATTTTGTCACCTCAAAATTTTAATATATATTGAAATTGTTTTTAACATGTATTTTCCCCCTACATTTGTGTCAAAATGTCTCTTCAAACATTTATTGATCGAAGTACTTTTCAAACTGAAAACTTGCAGCTTCAATAAATTTCATTAATGTATATATAGCCATGTTAGATTACCAGTTAAATTCCACATGCATTTTTTTCAATACTTTTGCTCTGTATTTGCAAACAATCCTGTGTACAGAGACTATTTTCCCCAAATACTTTTCAGTAAATTATTTGGGATGAAATCATTCGAATACAGTTTTTGAAAGAAATATTGTAATTAAAGATTTACTCCTCTTATAAGGCCAAATCAACTTAATTAGTAGATTATCATCCAAGGTCAGCAAAAAGTATGGGACGGGTGGGAGGAATTTAGTTTTTAATTTTTATTTTCTGAGAAAAATATTAAAGACAAACGAGTTTTTTTTTCAACAGATCCGCATCATTTAATGGCAGATGGATATCAATCTACGCTATTTTCATACACTAACTCCAGGTTAAGCTTTAATTTAAGGATATAACAGAAATATACCTAACTTCTTCAAGATTTACGTCTTTAAGAACGCGAGAAATTAAGAAATCTATATAGATTTATTTTCTTCATGTGGCTTTTCACGTTCCTAGTATACTGGAAATGTAAACAAAAAGTGTAAATACCGCGGACATGAAAATATTCCGGAAAACGCAAGTTTCGCCAAAAAAAAAAATTCGGGGCGGGCCAAGTTTTGAGGGGCGGGCGGGGATGATAATCTATCAATTAAGTTGAATTGGCCTAAGATACGAGAGTTTGTCAACTCTGAAGAGCTTAAATTACCTGTACTTTTGTTGAAGAACTATACAGTTTCATTTGATACCAACTTTTTTGTTTTTATGATAGTGTGAAGGTCAAATAAGATAGTATTGGAATTACGAGTAAATTCATGATTGATTGTATCTTGTTTAACGTTCCTCCCGAGAATTTTTCACTCATATGGACCAAGACCGGTTAAGAGCTTCAAATTTAGGCCTATGCTTAATGCTTATGGCCATTGAGCAGTGAGGATTCTTTAGCATGCCACACCTACTGTGACACGGGACATCCATTTGTATGGTCCTCTCTGAGGACCCATGACATTCAAACCTGATGCCAAGTGTTTGGTGATGAAACTCATATCAGCTGTTGTAACGACCTTGGTCTGTCGTGGCCGGGGTTCGAACTCTGACCTTCTGCATGCGGGGCGAACACTCTCAATGGAGTTTGAATTGACTGGCAACTTAGCATGACTACATAGATTATCAAACAAAATTTATTGAAGCTGCAAGTTTTCGGTTTGAACAGAGATTTAGTAACTAAATATTTGAAGATATGCCTTAAATTGAGACAAGTGTAGTTGGAAAATTGATTGGGAATGTTTTCATATTAAGATTTTGAAGTGGCTGTGATAGGCAAGTTACAGTGATAAAAGGCCTCAGTCCTGTGCAGAGAAAAAATGCTGTATATCAAACAGGGGGTGGATCTGTGCTGTACATCAAAGAAGGGGTGTATCTGTGTTGTACATCAAACAGGGGGTGGATCTATGCAGTACATCAAACGGGGTGGATTTATATAGTACATTAAATGGGGTGGATCTACAGGGGGTGGATCTAGGCGCTATATGTAGCTTGCTGGTCTACCCCAATGTTTTCCCAGGCAGCTACTGTTCTGCAGCTAATAAAACATAAAATAAATTCATCTAACCATTTGAATACTTGTAATACGCAGTCTACTATAAGAATCCTTAGGTTTATGCACTGTGTTATGTATGCTTTGTGTGGTAGACACTTTATAGTGGATGGAAGGATTAGTGTAAATTGCCATTCATACATATATGTGTGCTTGTGACTCTTGAACAATAATGTGAACATCACATAAGCACACACACATATATGATGACCCAAAATTCAAAAGGCATTTTTGTCTCCCATGTGGAATTTTGGAGATGAGGAAACTTGTCGAATTTTGGGTCAAAGGTGATAGGTCAAGGTAGGTTTGAGATCTGCCCAAAAAGTGTTCCACGATATATATATAGATATCTTCCAAGTGTGTCACAATGTGTTAATGTGCATCACTTCTACATTCACTCTCTCGTCGTGTAATACCTGTGTGTGTTAGTGTCTCTGTATAGAATTCTCTCTGTATTTGAGCAGTATATGGTTGTGGAGTTTATCAGACATCACAGTTTCACTTTGTGAGACTATAGTTAGTAGAAGCCTGAAAAGACTACATATATGATAACAGCTAGCCCTTCTTGGCCCTCGTAAAACTTTAAAAATGTCGAAGCTTTAGGGGATAATTATATGTCTTTTTCATAGAGATCATGTCCAATACATGCAGTCTTTATTATTTACCATAATTTGATGTCTTTAGCTTCAGTTTTGGACCAACAAAATTTTACTTCCATGTGTGTACGGAAAAGATAAATCTATGGTATAAATGCAAAGTTTGTCTATAATCATCCATCTAGAAAGAAAATGAAAAGTAGCAATTTTATCTTTTAGAAATACTGAAAATGGCAGCAAAATATCCTGCTTGTGACATCATGTCAATTTGATCAAATTGAGAATAACAACTGGGTTGCATTGGAATATTCTTGCACAAAATACAGTTAAATTTGGGACAGTACCACAAATGTTGAATTTAGTGGGCAAATAGAGCTCTTATCATATATTGTTCTCTGAAGAAATGCTTTCTAGGAAACTTCAAATTTGATATTAAAAATAAGACATGAACTGTATCTAAAGTAGACAGGCAATTTACATGAGATGGGAAATATTTGTTATGCTACTGGAATATAAAGAGAAAATTGTTTTCTTCATATTATTTTGATTTCAGTTGTATATATAGTCTCCTAATTTTAATTTCAGGAAAAGCAACAATTATGTAATTAATGTGTGTTGTAAATGTTTTTGTTTAAATCAGACAGAGAACTTGTTTAGACTGATAAGGAATAAATGTCTAGTTTGTAAAGTGGAAGATCAAAATGATAGATTCATGGGGTAATTTGTATAACAGGGTAAGCAGAAATCACCCCATGCTTCCAGTTTCATATTCCCAATTATTTTTATATGTAATTTTTATGATTTAATCTGTTTAAATACTAGGTTTTATTTTAAGTTGAGAGTTCTCTTACAATTATGTCATGGTTTGCATGTATGTAATCAATAGTTATAAATAACAAAACATTAAAGTTTTCATACTGGCAATATTGCTGATGATGTGTTCTGAATATTGAACAATGTGGTGGTTTGTTGTTCACAGTTATGAGTCGAACATCGGGAAGGACCCCGAGAAGGAACGCGTCAAGCCGAAGTTCGCGTCCACCATTCTATTTGTGGAGGACTACCTCCTAACTGTCGTGTCACAGGATGGGGCCTTTGCTGACAGGAAACAGAACAAATTGACCTATGAGGTGAGAATTACAGACTACAGAAATACAGACACAGTACAGATTCAGAATTACATAGAAATGGTTTCAGGATATCGAGAGTAAAATACTTGGAGAACAAGTGGTTGGGACATCCAATCACTTCAACATATCCCTGATATTCAAGATATCTGTGTTCAAGACACCAAAGTTCAGGTGTAGTTGTATAAGTGACATGCATTCATTTGATTTTGAACTGATGGTTTTTGTTACAGGTGTTGAACCTGGCTAAGCAGTTGATCTACTTTAGGTTGTACTCATTTAGTGACCTTTTGAGACCGACCTTTGGTGTTTTTTGTTACGGGTGGTGAACCTGGCTAAGCAGTTGATCTACTTTGGGTTGCACTTGTTTAGTGACCCTCTGAGACTGATCTTTGGTGTTTTCTGTTACAGGTAGTGAACCTTGCCAAGCAGTTGATCTACTTTGGGTTCTACTCGTTCAGTGACCTTCTGAGACTGACCAAGACTCTGCTGAGTATTCTAGACACCATACCAGAGAAGGAGATCTCCCCAGCCACCCGTCCAGTGGTTGCTGTGGGAGATGGTGAGTAAATTGGAGAAATCTTTCTAGTCAGAATTTTTTTCCCATCATACAGCACAAAATACTTTTTTCATCTTGATATCAATTTTATTTCAAAATTCAAAACAATCATGCAATTCCCTTTCAAGCGTAATTTACAGAATGCCAAGATTGCCTCTGTCAGTCGTGTGTTCTTCTGATTATTTTATCACAGATTACCCTGGTATATATATATGGTTAGGTAAAATAACCACCCACTAGAAGCAATTTTTGTGCAAAAGCCACCCACCATAGAATCAATATCCCACCAGTGTGAACCACCCATAGATTTTTTTTAAAAACTGCCTTCCCCTGGTACCCCATATGTTTTAATGGAACAGCCCTGATAATTGTAGGTTTCATTTGACTGCTATTGCAATCATGGTTTTTTAGAATTGGCTGTACTCTAGGATAGACTTAACATATTTTCATGAATTTGATCAATACAAAATACATGCAAATTTTGATAGAAATCGGTTGGGTTTTCAGATGTGGTCAGGGGAATTACCTTAATAATTGTATGTTAAATTTGATTGCTGTTGCTAAAGCTAAATTTTCTGCAGAACCAGAGAAGACCATCATTTCTGAGGTGATTCCTGCAGCCAAAAAAGGTGAAGATGAAGTGGATACAATCGTCATGGATACCAAATTAAAAATTATTGAAATCCTTAAGGTAACTTTACATACTATCAGTAGTTCTGCACCCTTCTAATCTGTTTTCAAACATTGATTGATAAACCAGTGGATTACGATATACTTGAAGGATAAATTCAGGTGTTAAAATAGTTATGCATTTTAATCTCTCAGCTTCCTGTATTATTTTGTAATATGTGTTACTGAATGGCTTTGATAGACAGAGATAATTTATTTTGGTATATCTTTTCTGTAATCATTTTGATGCTACATATGATTATGTTGACAGTCGTTTCAATGGACTTCTTTTGTTGTGGTGACCATGTTTGTTTCAATATCATAATGATCTTTTTATTTATTATATTTTTCTGTAGGCTTTTTTTTTTTTATCATACGATGCAGCTAGTTAGTTTCTTCTTGTGCAGCTGACATATTATTCATGCCTTTTTGAGCACACTACAAAATAAATACCGTGACTAAATTAGACTTTATCGTGGTAACTTTGATGTACCATAAATTTGGACATTTTTTATGTTGATTCACTTTTACAAAATTTGGGTTGAATTGCCATTCAGAGATTTTTGTGCAATTTTGAATTTTTGCAATTCTATTGGAGTGCTAATGTTAAAATTGCTTGTTTTATGAATGAAGCTCAACAGATTTTACTAAACAATACAGTAGAGAAATACAGTATAGAAAATCAGGGGTGGATATAATCAATACATTTGAATAAAAGAATTGAATTCAAATTCCCGAATAATGTTGTAGTTTATTAGACGCAATTGCTGGCATGTTATATGTTGTACACTGTGTGTAATTTCTTCTATTGATCTCAAAGTTATGGATCAGTTAAATTAGATTAATTGATTATTTAATTAATTAATTCAGTTCAATCAGACGCCAGTTGTTTGTTATTCACAGCTCTTATGATTGCATAATGTGTGCAAGTGTGAAATCACTCAAGGCTAGAAACCTGATAACCAGACATTTACTAATTACAGTACAAGTTATTCTCCACTTACTGTAAGGAGACAAATTTCATTTCATTTTATTGTAAATTTATTTTACAATAGTTTTGTAAATCCACATATATTCAGACAAACAAAATTGCTAAAAATTTATCACCATGAAAAATTTCCATAATTACGGTATATGAAATGTATCGGCCTACAGGTAAATGGCAGATGCATGTACAAGAATATATTTATTTAGCTATCTGGGATATCCATTGAACATACGGTATAGAATTTACAAATACAAGAAATTCCAAGGAGGCTCCATATATTTGATATTTTTTGTATCAATGTAAGAAATTTCATTATATAAATTTTCAAAAAAATTTACAATTCCAATGTTTAAACCATTGATATCTTTACAAGTTGTAATGATGGCCATTTCCCCATGAACGTGCTTCAGTTGTAAACAATGCGTGCATGAATCTTGACAAACATAGCACATTTATTTTAACGACTGGGGATTCCAACAGAAATGAAAGTAGGATGTAAATATAAGAAATAAATTTCATTTTTGAAAAGGAATGAGGGAATGAATTCTTTTCTTAATTTTAATACATTTTTTATGCTCCTCTAATGGATTAATCATGGGAATATATTTATTGGTCTGTTTGTCTGCAAAACCTTTAACCTTATCCATAACCTTTGAATGTATAGTATAGGGCTTTCATAGTTTACATGTGTATTCTTTGTGACAATAAGACCTTTCTTTGGTAACAAATTCTTTTACCCCATTATCTTGACCCATGAGTTTGACCTTGTGACCTTCACCTTGGAGTTTGACCTACATTATAAAAACTTTAAATTAGGCCATAACTTTTGAATGGTTAGTGATATGGTTTTTGTATTTCACATGTGTATTATCTGTGACAAGACCTTTCTTTGGTTGCCAAAATTACTTTGCTGCCATACCTCAGTGTTTCACAAACACATCTTGTTCATTAATGATGCAGATTATAACATGAAGTATGTCAGCAAGAAGCTTTGCCAGTCATTCCCTCATCTATTTTCAAAAGTGAAATTTATTTTGTATATAACACTCTTGAGATTGAATTTCTTTTTCCAACAAATGCATATTCTGTATCATTAATGAAAAAAGGTATTAATATTAGGAATTAATAGAATGTTTGTTTATACAATGTATCTTGTTGTCTACCTTAGACACACATATGTGATATAACCACATTCCTAGATAAACCAGCGCTTTTCTTAATTCAGAGGTATTTTTTGAATTCATTGCGTGTGTTTTCCAGTTTATTTTGGATGTTCGACTGGATTACAGAATTACTTGTCTTCTGTCAATATTTAAACGAGAATTTGATGAGAATAATACGCCCAGAGACAGCGATGGTAAATGTTGAGAATAAAACTCTTCTGCTTATGCTTCTTTAAAACTAACCAAGTTGGAAAAAAAGGGTCATGACCTTTTCACAATATGCCTGGATTATTTTAAATAGAAGAAAAAAAACGAACATTATTGGATGCAATACATTGAAATTGAAAATTATGCCAAGATGAAGAGGTCATGACCCTCTGTTCCCATGGCTACCATTTAGCTCTGCTGATATTGAGGTGTGTTGTTGGTTTGTATAAGGTTGCTGTGGACATGACCTTGTATTCCATCCATCAACACAACATTCCTCCCCTCTGCTGACACATAACTCCTGATTACAATATCAGTCCTAGGGTTATCATATATATTTTTAATAGCATGTGGCAACATAATCGGATACTCTAACCCGACCCTATATATCCCTGGCTTTGGGGGTTTATCTGTCACACAGAAGTTGTTACAGAGCTATTTTTAGAACATTGTTGGTTTACTACAGAACATGATGTGGTCTATTTTCAGTACTTAATGCAGGTTCGGTTGGACTACCAACTCACATGGATTCTGTCTATGTTTAAATGTCAGATTGAGCAGCAGCCGGCAGACGACAAAGCCGACGTCATTTGTGGGTTTCAGCAATATCTTGCCCTTTTCTTCCTCTGAACTGATTCGTTGCCATAGTTATTGTCCAAAATACAGAGTTTTCCTTCCCTAAAGAAAATGCCACAGCAGCGATTTTTTTCCCTTATATAACTGGTACCGATAAACTGTACCATTCCCAATGTCAAAAACCATTGATTTTTCCCAATTTTGAGACTAAATATTCCCAATTTACTTGCCCAAATATAGACCGCTGACATCGTAATTTATTTAGTCTGAAACGTTGTACAAATTAACTAAAATGTCCACTTTCGGTATTAAATCGAAAGTACAGATCATGGCAGTGCGCGTATTTTGTAGAACTACGACGATTCTAAAACGCCTATGACGATTCCTTATGTCTCACAACAGCAAATTTTAGGGTAAAAAAGTTTGTAAAGAGATGACTACTTCTTGTTTTGTTCTCTTTTTTCTTTTCTTTTAGTTGAAATCATTTGCCGATATATTTGTAGAAAATTCCCAATTTGTTCGATTTTGACGCTATTTTTCCCAATTGAGTGGGTACCGGTACCAGTACCAGTGGGTAGAAAAAAATCGCTGCACAGTGATAAATGAAGTTGATAAGTTCAGCAAAGGTTCAGCAATAGTCTAGTTTGACCCTGATATACTGCAATTTATAATGGCATGAACAAAAGAGTTGGCATAGATTTATAAACAGAGCTTAGATTTACAAAATACATGTAATCATGATTGTTACAGGGAATCTTAAATTTCGATTATGATGTCGTCAATTCATAAATTTTTTGCCATATTTCTTTGAAATGATTAAATAAATCGTGATTTTTCACCTTTGGCTTTAGAAAGTAGGAGCCACTTATGTCGATCAAGATCAGATGGATACATGTTAATCTTTATATCTTAATGTTGCCAAAAACCTAGTTTTTGATCGAAGCATGTGGTTCATGATCTCTGTTCAAATGATTGACTGAAATGTTGACAAGAAACACACAAATAGCCACTAAAGGTGACAGGAAACACAAATAGCCACTAAAGGTGACAGGAAACACACAAATAGTCACTAAAGGTGACATGATATTCCAGAAGGTAAATCAATTTTGGGAAAATGTAAATTTTAATATTAGTTTCTAAATTAATGTCCACATGGAGAAATCAAAGGGTGTTTGAAAGTCAGTGCCAAAAATGGCTATTGCGGAACCTAGTCGTAGGACTTGCTACTTATTCTGAATGTGCTTATCTCAGTTCAGAGGAAGTCTATGTTGTAGTGGCTTAATGCAGGTCTCCTAATCCTCATCTATTTGTTGTCAGTGGTGATTCAGGATTAATGCTTTGGATGGTAGTGTGTAGGGTACTAGGTCTCTAAGACAGCCAGAAAAAACAAACCAGCAGTGTATGAACTAAGTAAACTTATCTCTCCAAGCACAGTTTAGCGCACACTTTGATCCCAGTGATTCGTTTTGTGATCATGTGACTGGGAATGATTGTATATTGTGTATTTCTAGTGTGTACTGTGCATCACCACCTCTTTCAGAATTGAGTGTTAGTCCATTCCTGTTTTATTCAGTAAAATGTTCAATAATCATTTCTTTATTCCCCGAATTAGTTTTGTGATATAAGAATGCATTTTTTAGTTTGCATGAAGTGCATGTGTAGGTTCTAAATGGTTAAAGTACTTACTTTCTGGATGAGTTTCCTTTCATTTTCATCTCAGTCATTCTTCACTCATTTCACTCTTTCACTTGTGTAATGCACATTTTCCAATGTTTAAATTCCACTGCATGCATTAATTCTGCATCTACTGTGCCATTTTACTGTGTTCCAAATAGCTCTTCTCAGTGTTCAATAGTTCTTTTTCATTTCCAAATTAATATTTGATGTATTTCTTTTTTAAATTATTCATGCACTTATGATCTAAAGTTAAAATTCTTCAAGCACATTTTTATATTGGTATAAAATATTGCAGAATAATTTATTCCTACGCTGCACTGCAGAGTAACTTGTAGGCTTGTCACAGTGTAATTATCAGGCAGGTCATCATGTACCGTGCATAAGATTTTACTTATTGTGTAATCCATCCCTGTAGGTTTGGACTTGGACAGTATAGGACAGCAAGCTGAGGACATCTTTGGAGGAAGGTAGGAATTCTTGTCGCTCTAGTGGTAAAGGAAGACATTCTATTTCCTATGTAACTCGTGTTGTACATTCTGATTGGCTGCTCAGCTGGGGGTAGATGTCAATGCCACTGGGTGTAATTAAATGATATGCAAAATGTCACTGTGACCTTTTCCTTTAAATGCTTTGTTATACTTCACACAATAATATATCTGTTATCTCAAATACGGAGAAAATTCACATAATAAATTTGTAAAATGTAGATTTATAGAGTGCAGTTAGACATCTGAAATTAATCAAAGTTTCACTGAATACTGTACTTCCTAATTTTTCCCCCAGCGCGGAGACGTCGAAGCTTGACCTAGATGAGCAGGGAGGGAAGATATTCCTGAGGGTGCTTCTGAACCTGGTGATGCATAACTACCCCACCCTGGTGTCTGGGTCCCTGCAGCTTCTGTTTCGACACTTTAGTCAGAGGCAGGAAGTCCTCATGGCATTCAAACAGGTTTGTTTATTATACAGACTTCTCATTGATCCCCATAAAACAGGATGTCCTCAGGGCATTCAAACAGGTTTGTATATTATACAGACTACTCATTGATTCTAATGAAACCGTTGATTATTTCCTGTACAGGGTGTAGAAGGTGTACACCAAAAAGTGACCCTTTGAACTTGATTACAGAAAGGTGTAAACTTTGTGGTCAGTGTAGACAAATCAAGCACACCCTACTGTATTGTTTTGGTACAGGTTCAACTGTTAGTGACAGCGAGCGATGTGGAGAATTATAAACAGATTAAGGCTGATTTGGACGAACTTCGGAACCTGGTGGAGAAGTCAGAGCTTTGGGTTTACAAGATCAAGCAGGAAGACAGCAAGAAGAAACACAAGAGTGAAGGGGAGGATAAGGTAAGGGCTAAAACGAAGTGGGTAGATAAAGTAGCAGCCAAGAATTCTCAATCAGACCAATTAAAGGATGCAATTCATACATGCTGAAGCAAGATTCTTCAAGCAATGACAAATTCAATACATGTTAAGGCATAATACATAGTATGTTTTATCTTTAATGCTATGTTACATTATGTACTGAATTTTTCAAAGGAGAACAAAGATGAGAAAGGAGAGGGCAAGAAAAAATCCAAGCACCAACTGTCTATGATGGTAAGTTCACATTGACTGGAATCCCTCAGAGTTCTGGGAGGCAATTTTCATGGTTCATTGATTTGTGCCCGTTTCGTTTGGTATGAATTGCTAATTTGGAGAAGACAATGCTTTGTAACAATGCAGAAACTGTTTTTGTAGAGCATTTCTGGAGATAGGGGTTCAGCCATTGATCTAGATTTGGGACCTCCTATAGACCCCACTACAGCAGAAAACTACAAGAAAATCAAACAGGTAAATGTTTATTATCTATCTGTATGGCCAAGACGCAGTGTATATCAGTATGATCCATTATTCTCTGCTTGAATAATAATTGAATATCTATAAGTCTTATATTAGCTATGTATCCTTAAACATTAACAGATCTTGTTGAGGCTGACGAAGCTGTGTATTCAGGAGACGGCTGAGCCTGGTGTTAAGAAACCTAGGAAGCACGAACAGAGACTTCTCAGGAACATGAGTGCACCCAATGTTGTATTGGAGTTATTGCAGATCTCGTATGAAACAGTGAGTTTAATTTTATTTAATTTATTCGTTTTCAGTTATGCTAGATTCAGTAATGTATTTTGATTTCTACTGCAATGTTAGTTTAGAATTATTCAATCGATAATGCTATTGAAAGATATTTTTTAATAATGAATCACAATGCTGATTGAACTTCAGAGGCTGTAAATGCCCTCTGCCGGTTATAAATTTACATTGTTGACACAATGCCCTCTGTAGAATGAAGATGTGAGGATGCATGAGGTGATGAAATACGCCCATGAATTCCTGCAGAGTTTCTGTCTGGCCAACCCTCCCAACCAGGCCCTTCTACACCAGTATCTGGAGCTGTTCCTCACCCCAGGGGTAAATATTCAACAAAGTAAAGAAGAATATAACATGTAGATCTCATAAAACATTCAATTTTCAGTACCTGGAGCTGTTCCTCACCCCAGGGGTAAATATTCAACAAAGTAAAGAAGAATATAGCATGTTGATTTCATAAAACGTTCAATTTTCTGGCCAGAAGGAAATCGGTATTCATCATGTTAACATATTTTTTTCGATGAAATGTTCTTTGTCACGCTATGCATTATGGTTTGTAAAGACCAGCTGATTCACAGTGCACCTGTCATGTACAATGACACTGTACAGTGCACCTATTGTGTACAATGACACTGTACAGTGCACCTATTGTGTACAATGACACTGTACAGTGCACCTGTAGTGTACAATGACACTGTACAGTGCACCTGTTGTGTACAGTGACACTGTACAGTGCACCTGTTGTGTACAATGACACTGTACAGTGCACCTGTTGTGTACAATGACACTGTACAGTGCACCTGTTGTGTACAATGACACTGTACAGGACACCTGTTGTGTACAATGACACTGTACAGGCGAATGTAACAGGATCTTATGAAGAGATGTTTTACTATCTGTAGTTGTTGGAAGCTGAGACGATGACTGCCATTTTCCACGACAACAAGAACCTCTGTAATGAGGTGACTGAGCGTGTCATTCAGCACTTTGTCCATTGTATTGAAACTCACGGAAGACGTGTCCCCTACCTAAAGTTCCTACAGACTGTTGTGAAGGCAGAGGGGGAGTACATCAAAAAGACACAGGACATGGTGATGGCAGAGGTGAATTTAAAGGCTGAGTTATTGGAGATTTTCTAGAAGAATGACTGTAGATCTGCTTTATTCCACATTTGATCAGTTAATAAAACCCTATAGAATTTTGCACCATCCAATCAAAAATAAGCTTTATTTATAAATATGTTAGAATTACACACATGTACATTAAGTTTTGTACTTTTGGACTGGATAGAAAAAAAAAAGCTGGCTACTTTCAACCTTGTGTTGGAGGGGGGGGGGGGGGGGGGGGGGATATGTCTACAATATATTCACTTCAAATCCCTGGTATTCCCTCATGTATGAATGGATTTTACACTATAGTTTTATCTGTGACAGTGTGATGGAGTTGACAGTTTAATTTTAGGTGCTGCTACTGAATATACAACGGAACCTCGTTTTTAGATCACCAAGTCAACTCCTCGTCCATTATGCGTTAACAATTGAACATTTTAAACTTCTTGATAACTACCATTCCAATTTTCAAATTTGGGGTTCAACTTGTGTTAGAGACTAATGTTTAGGAATGGACAACTCAACTGTTCACCTTCACTAGTTAATTTGAACTACCAAACTTGTTATGATAACGTAACAATACATAAGTAAATATGACGTCATGTTGCGGGGAAACCGTCAGCTATTAATCGTGAAGTTTCTATTACATGTTATCGTTATAGCACATTTAAGATAATTATTATACAGTTATGAAATAGTATATCGATATGAAACAATCAAGAAATAGTATTTAACACAATGTATATACAGTCTTGACTTCACAACACCAATGTACCGATAATTCTTACCGTAATTCACAGTAAGATTTCTTCATGATTTAGAATAGTGCTTGTTTTATTTATAGTTGGTGAATGTCGGAGAGGAAGTGTTGCTGTTCTACAATGATAAGACATCCTTTGAGACATTTGTGAAGTTGATGCGATCTGAGCACGACTTGTACGACCCTGCCAGCCCCCTAATTTACCACATTAACCTGGTGCAGTTGCTGGCCCTGTGTACTGAGGGAAAGAACGTATACACTGAGATCAAATGTCACTCACTGCTGCCTCTGGATGATATTGTTAGGGTTGTCACCCATAAGGACTGCATACCAGAGGTAGAAACTATCAAATTTATTAGGGATAGGATGGAAATGGAAAAGTATTGTTTCACTGGGAAGAAGTACTTTGGATGCATCAGATTTTCTTAATATTAAGTCATATAAAAATGAATATAAATCACCGTGTAATATCAATGGCATCTTCATTATTTTTTTCAATATATTTTTGGTTTTGTTTCCATGGTAATGGTTATTATTTTTATCTTCATGGTAAATTTGTGATTACGTCACAAAATACAATAATTAACCACCAAGGAATGAAACTAAAACTTAACCATATTATGCAACATAAAATAGCAGATGAGCCTTTATATTAAAACCATGGAGTCCTTACGATTAAGTATTAACTTCTATTCCTTATGATTTATTGTTTTAAACATCTAAACTTGCATCAATTAAATAGGTCAACTCAAAAATGTGAATTTAATACGACATGGAGCAATATCATTGTAAACACATTCTAAAAATCTACACCTGTACATAAATGCATTGGAGAGACAATACAGGTGATGGCTTTATAATTTATCTAATAAGCAAATGTGTAGTATGACCACATTGTAACAAAGTCAGAGTGCAAGCGTCTTATAAATTTCTGCTAACCCTGGGAAACAGAAAATAGTAGAGACTCAATTATAGTTCTGAAGCGTTGAAAGTTTAATGGAGCTTCGGGAGAGTCAGAGAGTTAATGCTGGATAAGATATCAATTATAGAAGTGTTGAAAGTTTAATGGAGCTTCGGGAGAGTCAGAGAGTTCATGCTGGATAAGATATCTATTATTGAGTTTATACATGTACGTACTCTACAACTACAAGGTTGGTAGGTATCATAAAGCATGCTAAAGCAACTCACCATTTTGTGTGATGTGGATTGGTTTGATGAATGCCATGGCCAGTCAGAGAGATCAAATCATGTTACATTCAGTGTTATACAATTTGATGAGTGGTTACTGTGTATTCATTTGATGTATCCCATCATTAAAGGTGAAGACAGCATACATTAACTTCCTGAACCACTGCTACATCGACACCGAGGTGGAAGTGAAGGAAATCTATACCAGTACACACATGTGGACCCTGTTTCAAGACTTTCTGGATGACATGGGAAGGGTAGGTAACTCTGTATGGAAAAAAAAAATTGGGTGAGGGGAGGCAACTGCATATTAAATATGTAATAATTCTGAAAATTTCTAATGTTATCATTGGCATACGATGATCACGTGAAGACCATGTCTATTTCATACACTGTCAGTGTTTATAATGGTTAGTAGAGAAATTGTTTACATGTACTTTGCTTTCAAGAGCGGACAGCTCAGTACTTGCACAGCTGAAACTCCAGGGGAAGGACTTAGTAAAGTCTAAGTTTGAAATGTTTAAAACTTAACGTAGACAATACTTTGTATGTTGAAAGCAAATACATAAATTATGCCATTTCTCGTTTTACTTGTGTGTGACATTGTAGTTGTTTCAGATCACAGTATATCCTACATGTTTGAAATGTGAGAAGAAAATTATTTATCAAAATAATTTTAGCTTTTCTGTGAAAAACATTGTTGTTCTTCATTTACCCGTAAATTGTAAACTTGTTTTGGATATTAACTGTTCTTGCTGTTGTAGTAGTTTTCAATCAACGAAAAATATCAAAATTACAAATTTCCCATACACAGATATTAAACAATACCAGTATAGATTACAGTACTTTGATAATGTGATTAAAACAGTAAAATGTATTTCTTACACAGTGTGTAGTTGAACTAATTCAGAATATACATGTTTGATAAATTCCCTCTTGCTCCATATTGAATTTATTGACATGTTTATTCCATTTTAGATCAATTACTCACTCTGTAATTAATGGTATTCAGCCAGGTTAAAGGTCAAATAGGAATAAAACGATTCAGTAAGGCGGTGTTTTGCTACTTCTTGAGTTGTGTGTATGTTATTGGTATATTAAATTGCTGCTTCCAAATCAAGGTAGATACAACAATGGGAAGTGAAATGTTTTGTAGGTATCCACAGCTACGACAGACAGAAAACATGCAGATTTAGCCCTAGAAAACTACGTGACAGTGACCATTATGAATGTCATCGACACATTCTTCAGCTCCCCCTTCTCGGATCAGACAACAACATTACAAGTAGGTCTATTTGTTCTCCTGAACACCTGAAAATGTCCATCGATGTTAGTCGTATTGAAATGAAGAAAATCTCTGTTTATAAAGTGTCCTGTTTCTCCAGAATTTTCTTGCTGTTGTATCTCACACTTGTTCTCTTTTCCTCTCTCTCTCAGAGTTCAGTAAGTATTGTATTTGTTGCCCCCCTGTCTATGTGTGTGTTAATGTGTACATATACTTTACAAGTGCAGATCCAGAGTGGGGAAGGGGGCTGGAACACACATCCCCCCTCTTGAGATTATCTAAAATATAAAAAAAAAAAAAAAACAATATTCATACTGCAGTTTGATTGTAAAATACTAAATGGCATTCCTCAGTATAATGTCGTGGGTGGAATCTCGCCTTCCCCCGGGTAAATTTCTGGATCTGTGTGTGTTATATATATACAGTTCTTATCTACTCTTTCTTGTTCAGATATTTTTGTTTTATTTGTATGACATGAATACAAATTTATATATTTTGTATTTCAGTATATGAGGTCCATTGAAATGAAATTTACTGGTGTTTTTTTTTTTTTTTTAAGTTATCAAATAAAGGAAGTAGCTATCTCGTGTATGGGTATCTTCTCATGGGGAATCAATCTTTTTATGTCTGAAGTCAGATTTAGATTGTGTATCAGAAATAAAGTTAGTTTAAAACTTTGGCATTTCAATGGACAGCCTTGAACTGTGCAGTTATGTTTGTTGAGATATCTGTAGACTAGGATTATATTTATTTGCAATTCACAAGTCTGATGTTGTAGTAATACTTGTTGTTCCAGGACGTGTGTATTGACAGGTTTTATTTTAACTCCAGCTAGATTTTGTTCTCGTAGTAAAACAGTGCAAACTTGTTATTTTAAAAACAACATCTATCTGAATGTGGTGTATATTTTCTGATTAAGCAATATTATTTTTTAGCCCTTTTCTATGAATATCTTTTCTTCGAATTCTTTTTACAATCTAATCGGAGCCACACTGTGTAATACTGTATCAGGCTTTTGATCTTGCAAATATTGTACGATGTTTTTCTTCATTCTTGGCGGACTTGAATAACAGGAGGTACAGTTTACACATTCTGCAATTTTTAGAGTTATTCCCCTTGAAGTTTGTTTTTCCATAACAGTTTCACCACCGACTGAATTGGACACCACAGTAGAAGCTTGAAATTCCTATAGGATAACTTTAGTTTTTTATGATTTGTATTTTTGGATAATCTATCTCACAATACCCAAACATATTTTACCACACCTTTCTTTAATGTATTTGTTATTCTTTGATCCTCTCCTCACTGACATATAGTAAGTACTTTGGATCCACCTCTGCACACTCGACACTCTCATCACCAATCGTTAGATTCACAGAGGGCTTTTTCTATCTGCAGCACCTGTACGTTTTGATTAAAATTAGTAAAAACAATTCATGCCATGAAATAATTACAAACAATTATGCTACTTTCTAAGGTTCTAGATAGAAATGACAATTTTTTTTTTACTTTTGCATATCATCTTTTAAACAATTTCGAGACCACAAACATACCAAGTTCATAAAATGTTTTATTTTATAAAATTGTTGTCTTTGAATTTAACTTGATTTCCATTGCTGACCAGCAGTTACTGGAGTATAGGACATTTTAATAAGGAGTAGGCTCGGGTACCAAGAGACATCACAGCATGGAGCTTAATGGAGATCTTGATGTCAATATCTATTTTACGTATACATCTATTTTACATATGGTACAACTACAGAAATGTTTATCATAACCAGAATCGTCTTGAGTATTGCAGGGTTTGGTTCAATGCTTTTTGTGGATATGTAATTATCGTGTGATATGTATATGTATGTGGGTTAGTATCTATTGCCAGAATACAAAAAAAAAATGTATGCATTTGTGGTATAATTCCTTGATTGTATAAACATACAAAAATAAGATATACTCCAGTTTCGGGGGAGGTCAGAGGTCAAAACGAAGCAGACAGCAATCAGATTAAAACATACAACCAGTGTTCAGCAAAAACTTATCAGTAGTATAGAAAGGAGGACTCGCTCATTTAGTTTTGCTAAAACAAATCTACGGCAACATGACTAGGTAGGCCTAAATGTAGCTGTGAAACACAAGTATCTGTCCCATTGGAAATTCCTCAATGTTCAAAACTTCAATTGAGCCCATCCCTCTTTTACTTTGTCTCAACCGGCCGTCTTGTATGCACATTTCGATATAAACATACCCTTTTAGAATGAGAACAAAGCCTCAGTAAGTAAATCCTAAAATGCATGAATTCAGCGTCGGCTGGTTTCAGAGGACCTCGGCTTCTGGGTCACCATGTTTACGTCATGGTGTGTGATGGGTGGTTTCATATTTTAGAATCACCTGTTCATCTCAAATGCATATATAAGTAATAGAAAACCATTTTAAAAACTTCATTGGGCTATAAAGTGTGTCAGTACAGGATAAAATCTACTGAGAAGTTTGTAGGGCTTCACAGGAATTGATCGTGTGATCCATCCACTTCATATCCCAAGGAAGTTTTTGATATGGTTATTCATTTCTTAAATATTATTGAATCTTGTGCATGAATTTGAATGAAATTTGTTCACTAACTGCATAATTCATTGTATTTTAGATTTGTTACTTTGTTGTTCAGTTTTCTCTAGAGGAGATAGTGGTACCCACCTGTTTGATCGATTGCTGCAATTTTGCTTGTTTGGTTCCAAAGTTTGTGAACTTCATTGAGAATTGTGTCTTTGTAATGTTCTTGTACGGATCAGATAAAGACTGAAGTGCAGAATGATTCAGTTGATATGCATGTCTTGATTTGCTTGCATATTCAGACCTCTTAATAACTCTGCCATTTTAGGTGCAGGTCCACCGGTTTTTAAGCAGCTTTTTAGGAAAATTGAATTTGGATGGCATTTCAATTTATCAAAAAATGAACAATATCAACAACTCTTACAATTTGTTTCCAAACAAAAACACTATTAAGATTACTAAAGCTACAGAAAAATCAGTCTGGATAATAGTACATAAATAGTTTATTCTACACGATCAAAATTATGAATTTGGTTTGTTAAGATTAAAAGAAGCTTGAATTTTAGATTATACCATAATAAGAAAATTCCTAGATTTTTATGAAAATTGGTGGGGGGGGGGGGGGGGGGGGATTTTATTGACAGTTCTAGTAGGGTGTATGTATCTCTAATTACACAGCCATATCAGTCCTTCACGACTCGTATGCATGGTCCTTGCTTTATGCACAAAACTGTAAACACATTCTGTGTGTGTTCCGTCCACTCCAAAGATCACGTTGACAGAAAATGACAATTGCGGGAATAAAAACAGAACTTTAATGACAAGTGGAATACTGAACATGATTATATTTGAAACGCGGTTTTAAACCAAAGAACTGTAAAAATTTTGGATTTTTCTTTCTTTTTTTTTTTTTTTTTTTGTAAAAAAAATTTTTTTATTAATTGGGGTGGGTGTAAAAATTGAGGCAGGCGGGGATGAGAATCTAGGATTTTTTTTTATCATGGCCTTAGCTTTAATTTGTAGGAAGTAAGGAAAAGATTAACTAAACTGTGCTTTGCATAGACTTCAGCTTTGGGCTTGAAAATCTGCCTATTTATATGCCCCTAGAATCGAAGATTCAGGGACATATAGTTTTTGGCCAGTCCATATGTCTGTCTGTCTGTGGCAAAAAACTTTAACCTTTGTCATATCTTTTACACCATAAGAGATGGAGCTTTCATATTTGGTATGTGTATTTCTTGTGGCAAGACCAAAATCTTTGACCATGTGAGCTGAACATTGACTTTTGACCTGGTTCCACTTTGTTGTAATCCGGGGCATCAGTGTTTCACAAACACATCTATGTAGTTCCATCACCTAAGGTTAACAGGTGTGTGCATATGTAGAATTGTCATGTATTTTGTTTAGAATTTAGATATACATGTAGAAATAATTTTTGTTCTGTTTTTCTTGATTTCTCTTATATGTATTGGTTTGATAATGATCTTGATTGAACTTAAATTGCATTGTAATGGCATTCATTAAATTTTACATTAAATAATTCTTATGTGAGATACTACAAGAAAACTGCCAGTGTGAATTAATTGAATTGTAGTCATTCTTATGAATGGCATTGGAAAAAGTGCTGAACTCATCCCTGATATTGCTGAATGGCTTGTGGCTGAATATTGGTACTGCATGCCATTAGGCATTAGGAGAGGGGACAAAATAAATAAAGGTTATTGTGATGTATTGGGGGACCTGTGATAACTCAAGTAATGGCTTTTCTGTGTGTGGTTTTTGTAGTCGAGACAGCCAGTGTTTGTGAAGCTTTTACAAGGAGCATTCCGTGTCTCCGATTGTCCATGGCTGACAGGAACACAGAAGTATCATGTGGAAACCTGCATCAAGTGTCTGGCTGACATAGGTGAGTGTCTCATCAAGTATCTCACCAAGTGTCTCGCTGACATAGGTAAGTGTCTCATCAAGTGTCTCGCTGACATAGGTAAGTATCTCATAAAGTGTCTCACTGACATAGGTAAGTGTCTCATAAAGTGTCTCGCTGACATAGGTAAGTGTCTCATCAAGTGTCTCGCTGACATAGGTGAGTGTCTCATCAAGTGTCTCGCTGACATAGGTAAGTGTCTCATAAAGTGTCTCACTGACATAGGTAAGTGTCTCATAAAGTGTCTCACTGACATAGGTAAGTGTCTCATAAAGTGTCTCATCATAAGTAAGGAACTAAACATAGAAGTATTGCATAGATATGTGCTTCACTGACATGCATGTAGGTAAAGATACGGTGAAAAATACTTTTCCCACCTATTGCTAGTTGTAATGTTTAACCATAATTACATGTAAAACAATAGAATACTATGGAAATATTGGATGCATTTGATCTTAAAATCCACCATTTTCAAATACGGTTGTGAAGACCGTTGTATAATGTGCATTGTAAGTAAATTTCTAATTAACAGCCAAACACCGTGGCATTGCCATCCCAGTGGACCTGGACAGTCAGGTGAACCAGATGTTTGAGAAATCGAACAATGTGATGAATAAGGCCAAAGTCTGGATCAATTCCAAACTCCACAAGCGCGAGTCCATCGCTTCAGTGTCCCGTGACTACCGCAACATCATCGAAGGCTTACAGGTAATGTTGCCATCATTCCTAAAAATATTAGGGTCACTGTGACAGGTGATGTTCGGGTCACTCTGACTGGTGATGTTTGGGTCACTCTGAGAGGAAATGTTTGGGTCACTCTGACAGGTAAATGCTTGGGTCACTCTGACAGGTAATGTTTGGGTCACTGTGACAGGTGATGTTCGGGTCACTCTGACTGGTGATGTTTGGGTCACTCTGAGAGGAAATGTTTGGGTCACTCTGACAGGTAAATGCTTGGGTCACCCTGACAGGTAATGTTTGGGTCACTGTGACAGGTGATGTTTGGGTCACTCTGACTGGTGATGTTTGGGTCACTCTGACAGGTAATGTTTGGGTCACTCTGACAGGTAAATGCTTGGGTCACTCTAACAGGTAATGTTTGGGTCACTCTGACTGGTGATGTTTGGGTCACTCTGACTGGTGATGTTTGGGTCACTCTGAGAGGAAATGTTTAGGTCACTCTGACAGGTAAATGCTTGGGTCACTCTGACAGGTAATGTTTGGGTCACTCTGACAGGTGATGTTTAGGTCACTCTGACTGGTGATGTTTGGGTCACTCTGAGAGGAAATGTTTGGGTCACTCTGACAGGTAATGTTTGGGTCACTCTGACAGGTAAATGCTTGGGTCATTCTACCAGGTAATGTTTGGGTCACTCTGACAGGTAATGTTTGGGTCACTCTGACAGGTAATGTTTGGGTCACTCTGACAGGTGATATATAGGTCATTCCTCACAAGTATTATATGTGGGTCATTCCTACAAGTCATGTATATATCGTTCCTCTAAATCATGTATCTGGGTTAGAATAGGTCCACAGTACCCCTTGCTTGTCATAAGAGGCAACTAAATGGGGCGGTCCTTTGGATGAGACTGCAAAAACCGATGTCCCATGTCACAGCAGGTGTGGCACGATAAATATCTACTTGTTTAAAGACTGTAAGTGCCGAGCATAGGCCTAAATTTTGCAGCCCCTCACCAGCAGTGGTGACGTCTCCATATGAGTGAAAGATTCTCGAGAGGGATGTTAAACAATATTCAATCAATCAATCAATCTAGATCATGTATGGGTTATTTCTTCATGTGATGTGTGGGTCATTTCTAACAGTGTAATATGTGTGAATCATTCCTATTGGTATAATATGTTTGTCATGATTTCAGGAAAAGTATTTATCTTCCAGACAGAAATATATGGGACATTCTTACTATTCTTGGTCACCCATACTCGTGGTGTATTGGATTTTTCCTCCGGTTTCTTGTCTAAGCCCTGTTCGTTATTTTCAGTCAGTTTGTCATAACCTTAATGGTGCTAAAGAATGTGATAGATGCAAAAGAACAGCACACATAATATATAAATCATAAAGCATCATGATATTGAATATTAGATATGAATTTTATAAACTCGTTCATTTTCCCAGGGAAAAAAATGTTCTTGTGACATCTTTGTCGCATAAAAGGTATTTAAAATAAATATGTTTCCTAGTAAACTATTAAATTTTGATTCCAGCTTTAATGGTTGGTTACTAATAGTGTAAGTGTATTGAAAATCATATTTCTTTTGTAGTGTAATACCACCATGGTAGTATGCTTTTCCGTGTTAAGGACAAAATTTCATTAGTTACATGATTGTTATTTTGTTATCAAAGTTTGTTATATTCATATTTATATTACTTTTGTTTAATTCGTTGTTTAATAATTGTAACTTTAAATTTTTCAAGTTCTGTGTATTACTGCATTGGATAGGGGGTTGGGTGGTTGGTTGGTTTATTTTGTTTTTGTCTGGCGTGTGTAGAGGCATGTACAGGTGGGTTAGCTGACATTGGCTAACCCATCTGCTCATGCCCGAGAATTTTACTCTCACATGGTCTTGGAATACAACATTATTCTCCAGAGATACAGGATCCAGGATGGTGATATGCAGGTAAGCATGATCTGGGGAATAAATCTTGTGTCTAGATTACACAGGGTGAAGGAATAGGATATTGAAAAAAAGACAGTTGGGTTCAGAATTTTCAGTGAAATGGAATACACTGGTGTTATATTGCACATCTCTAACTGTTTGTGCTGCTGTGATTTAAAGTAAATTGTTGCAGACTGTTACATGTATTTTTTAATTCCTTTCAATAGGACATTGTTGTGCTGTTGGAGAAGCAGTTACGTCCCCTTGTCCAGGCAGAGTTGTCTGTTCTTGTTGATGTGTTACACTGTCCGGAGGCACTGTTTCCTGCTGGCACTAAGTGTGAGATAGGAGGATTCATATCAAGGTCAGATAGACCGCACATCAGGGAATAAAGTTTGTAAATTCTTTCTCTGATTTAGGAGCTGTCATCCTTCAAGTTTGTTGAATTTTCACTTTACACTAGTTGATTTTTATGTCCTATTTCATTTTTATGAAATCAGTACTATGAATCTAGCATGAAATGTTGTGTAATAGTGAAAAAAAGCTCTTTGGCTTTTTAATACTTTTTAAAAAAAATTTTTAGACTAATTCGGCACACAAAATGTCTCCTAGAGGAGAAAGAGGAAAACTTGTGTATCAAGGTTTTGCAGACTCTCCGTGAAATGATGACTGTGGACAATGAGTATGGAGAAAAGGTATGGGTTATCTTCTCTTGTTGATTTTTATAATTACACCAAAACCTGATAAGCTGTTGAGATTTTAGAAATTCAAATGAGTTTGTTTTATGTTATCCTACGTTTTGATGCAAGATGTAAAATTTTGTTTCACTAAATACTTTTTTTTTTTTTGGAGTAAAAATAAAAATCTCATTATTTTTTTCATCTACCACTGGTCTTTGTTTTCTGTGTGTGTTTCATCATACCTACACTACCCATGTCTCTCTGCCATCAATCATGAAAATATTAACTCGGGAACATTTGTCATGATACTATTGTAGTATCTAAAGCACTAAATTACTGGATTCGCTGACTTTGAAATAAGCACACTTTCATAATCTATGTAGTATCCCGTACATTACTAAGCTTTCTCACACTGAAATATGTAAACTTCCTTTATTTAGTAATGTACAAAATATTCCACATATCACTAATTTCTCTGACTCGGAAATACTGTAGTAAAATTCCTTAATCTACACAATTATTCCATAAATTACTAGACCTGACTTATAGAAAAAAGTAGACTTCCTTAATATGTAAGTAGTATAATTATATATTACAAAGCTCTTTGACTCAGAAGAAATGAGTAAACTTCCTTAATCCTTTGGATTAAAATTACATGTATATACACTGTACTTATGCTTGTGTTTACTCTTTAATCAAGTTACCTGTAACTTGAAAACCTACAGAATATGTCCTAATGGAAAAACAAAACTAAAAGTGAACAATGTGTGTGATAAACAATATCTAACTGGGTATTATGTGAGTAACAGGATGTACATTTATTACAATGATTTCCAAGCTGGACATTATGTAAAAAAAAACCGGGATGTACGAAATATCATTTCCAAGCTGGACATTTTGTAAATATGAATTAATGGGGGGGGTGGGGGGTTATTTTGTATACTATGGTGTTTACATGACCTGTTTTAGAATATTTATCATCCTGGGGATATTTGAAACCAAATTTATATGGGTCTTATGGGGTTTTGTTGCAAAATAAATTAAGGCATTACACAAGTTTGACATATTAATGTAGAGTGCAGTGTTACTAAGTTAAGGATAAAATCTATCTTTATAGTACTGTTCTAAATTTTTATGAAAAATATATAAAAAGGATAAATTCTAAAACTAAAGTATGAATATAAATGATTTTGAACAAAGAATACAAGATTATTGATTTCAAACTAGTTTAATGTTTTACATTGCCACTAATACATTGCAAGTCAGACAAGTATGGTTTATAGCCTGCGTTTTAAATACATGTACAGTACTATGATAATCTTGTACTAGCACCTTTATTTTACAATAAAACCTATATAATTCTGGTTCCAAATATGACCTAAATGATGAATATGATAAAATTATTCATGTGAACATCATATTGTACAATATAAACATGTAGTTCTTTATATTTCTTCATTTAGTATCGCTGTTGTGTGATGCATCTAATGAAAATTTACAACTGGACATCATGTGATTAGCAGGGGATATACATGTATTTTGTAATATTTCTGAGCTGGGCATTATGTGATTGGGGGGGGGGGGGGGGGGGGATATTTTGTAATATTTCTGAGCTGGGAATGATATGAATAATGAGGGATGTGTGATAACAGTTTCCGAGCTGGGCGTTAATAATTGTGTCTCTCCTTTGCCATTGCTTTCTCATCAGCTGGATAACAAGACTAAAAAGGAGCTAGACGACCATCGCAGGGTAAGATGCATGCTTTAAAGGGGCGCCAGAAGGGATTGACTTACTCATTACTCATCTAGACTGTGTAGATCTGTTTGTTGTGTGTCGAAACATGGAGTCTAGCGTAAATGTTACATTTACAAACGATCAATACGTAGTGCCAGTGTTGAGGATTCAAAATCATTCGTTGTGTTAATTTGGGGTTTCTGGAAAGTTGTTTTGATACTTATACAGTTATTCAAGAAAATATTAATATTGATTTACTCACATTATGTGTACATGTACTTAGCCTCATCAATGGAATACATGTGGCATTAGATTTAAAATCTTATTATACAGACTTCAATGGACTCGAAGCTTCAATTGAAGATCATCAGCACATCATGTGAATATTTGGTTGAAGTACATGCATTTAGTTTAAGCCTTCATAGGAACTTCTGTGTTTTAGATGTTGTGTTCTTTCACCCATTTGCACACAAAGCTCCCAGATCACTAAAAACTGTAGTTGTCTCTAGATTTTAAGTAGGAAGTGCATTTTCTTCAGCTTTGCATTTTCAAGGTAATGTGTTGATCCTTTCAGACTATTAATATTTAATTCATTACAAATGACATTTAAGATTAGCTGTGCATCTTAATTAACAAGTCAGTCTAATGACCACTTTGTTTAGATGTGGAGTGATAACCCCAGGGGTTTAGAGATTTATTTCGAAAACAAGAGCCCCGAGATGGAGGTTTGTGTTTCCCTGTTAGGTCGAGAAGGATTTTCACCGTGTACCTATGATTGTAGTGATATTAATGTCTGTAAGAAAGTTATGACTGTCAACTGCTGTCTGTAAGACATGTTAGAAATACAGCATTACCATATTCTATATATATTTAAAAAACTCCCTAAGATTGCATGGAATTGGGGCTGGATCAGTATATCGATTATCGATATAAATTTTATTCAATACATTTTAGTTATGCAATATCCGATACAGCAAGCCCGTATTATTTGATTTATTAAGAGTTGTTATTAACGTATTTAACAGCGAGATTTTATGAGCGAGTTAACAAATGAATTGAAAATATACGAACAAAATACCGGTCAATTGCTCTGTAGCTGCATACCAACGCAAACAGGTTGAAATTGTGCCGTGGTCTCAGTTTTCAAAGATCCAAAGTGTAATGTTTGCGGAACAGAGATCTGGAGCTCTGGTGGCACAACTTATTTAGCAACACATTTGTGATGACACCATAAAGCTAGCTGTCAGAAAGATGGCAGTTCAAATCCTAGCCCAGGGGGTAGGAGGCTCAAGAGCGGAACAAGATTTTGGAGAATATTAGGGAGGGAGAGACTTCTTCCATTTTCTTCAAAACAGCATGACCATGAAGTCATGTTTTATATGCAAGCATCCTCAGGTAGTGTAGATTCCAGTTTATTCAAATCATGGCCCTGGAGGGTAGGATGGCTACCTATCATGGCAATGTCCACAAACAAAATCATTTGAAGTTGTGATTTTTGGGGTTGTATGCCCGGGGCTTTCATGAATATTTGAAGGTATGTTTGTGCACAAGTGTAGTGGGAAAATATGTTAGGAATTTTTAGCTCACCTGAGCCTTTCTGATCTCCTGTTGTCCATCTGTAAACTTTACGTTTTCAACTTCTTCTCCAGAACCACAGGGCCAATTTCGGCCAAACTTGACAAAGAGCATCCCTAGGTGAAGGGAATTTACTTCGCTGCACTGTCAAGTTGTAGGCCTTTTATGAAATAGAATAAAATGTGTACAACAAGATGCTTCTGTTAGACAGATTGTTCACTCGATGTCACACTGGTAAAAATTCACTACAGTCCCTGTATGATATGTGAATAATAGCATTAAACAAAGATATCATATGCAAACTATTTTGCTGTTGCATTTTGAAATACATTTACTGTGGATTTACAGTAAGTGTGAACGAGACATATCGGCAAGTACATGACGTGCTTCAGATAGTTCATTTGGTAAGTCCCCGAGTGATTTTAAAGAGCGCTTTTGATAGGGCGGTTAAATTATAGGTAGGCGGTCCCAAGTATTTGGCATTATATTATCTCGTGCCTAACAAGTGTAAGTTTCACTATTTGATTTCAGTGTAAGTTGCACCGTACGTAGCGTGAGATTCAATATCGGTTTTGATTTGACAACGGAGATTTGAAATTACGTTAATAAAATGTCTTGTAAAGTTTATCTTATATATACTAGATATCTACATGTATAAAAGTGATGGGATATCTTATAAATAAAAAAAATATAAGATGTCTTATAAAAGATACAAGATATCTCGTAAACTTTAGAAGATATAACTTTTATCAGATACCTTATAAATTTTATCATTTAAACAGGAATAACCGTGTTATACTTATAATCCATCGCAGTATCAATAGGTATGGGAGGGGGAATACAGGGTGAAAAAGGCGAGCTCCGATATGTAAAGAAAAGGCAGGATAGCAATATCCCAGAATTCAAATAGTGCTGAATATTGAAAAGAAGAAAAAAAATGACGGGATCGATAATGCTACGGGAAAAGGCAGGATCCGCAGTTGCCTCTATATCCCAATAAAAATTGAAAGGTTACTCCCTTAAATTCCTGTAGATACTTGTCAGTTTTAAGTGATCAGAAATTTCAGTACATGTTTCTATAGGCGATTTTGTCCGTTTAAGAACAATGCTTTTGTTTTGTTGTCTCTTTCACATTCACAGTTTCCATATCGTTATTTTAAAATGAATCTCTCAGAGGATATTTTCAATATCTTGCAAAGATCATGTCGGAAAAATTTCTAAATTCAAATAGTTAGGGGGAAGAGGGGGTAAAAACTCGTAAGTTTCTGTCATCCGACATCGATTACACGTTAGTGGGGAAAAAAGAAAACTGACTTTAAAACCACATAATAATACATTTTAATAAATGTTTAATAGTTTCAATGTACACTTTTATTTGTTTTACTTGTTAATCGATTAATTTCAACATACTTCATATTTAGTTTTGTATTGGGGGGGGGGGGGTCTTGGTGAGAACTATGCTAACTCAGTTTTCTCTAACATTGAACATTTGATCTCGCCCCTAAAATAATTTGTCAGATTAAGTAATAAGATCAATAGATATTCTACTTCGAGAAAACATTTATTTTCAACACATGGCATGCTTTGATGTCTTTTACTGTTATATATACCCACATTTTCGTAAGAAATTCGGAAGTAACCATCGCTAGATACTGTTAATTGAATGAACAAAGGCAAGTTCTGTGAATTCTAGCAAAAACTAAATTCCCCAAACCATCCCTCTCCTGTTCATGTAACACATTATTAAAGAAATTCAGCATTTCGTTAGCATTAGACGCACTTTCTATAACGTCATAATAAACCACAGCAAAGGTTGATTGTTAATGTTGCGATACTGGCGTACCTTTGAACTGTATGTCCATAGGAGTTTGAAATTTTATCAATATATATATATGTATTTAAAGTCTCTTTTTCGGAAGTAAAATACAGAAAAAACTCTAAACACTTTGTTGAAATATTTCGACCGTGTTACCGGTCTCCTTCACGAAAACACGACTGAAAAAGACCAGTAACCCCGTCGAAATATTTCAACAAAGTGTTGAGAGTTTTCTCTCTCTCTCTCTCTCTCTTTCTCTCTCTCTATATATATATAACTGACTCGGCCTAATTGGGGGGGTATACTGGAATCGGGTTGTCCGTCTGTCTGTCTGTCCGTCTGTAGACGCAATGGTTTCCGGGCTCTAAAGCATTATCCTTTTCACCTACCATTACCATATCATATATATGGACTACCCATGGGATGAAGATGTTCCCTATCGATTTTGGGGTCAAAAGGTCAAAGGTCAAGTACACTGGACATCGAAGTAGCAATATGGTTTCAGGGCTCTAAAGCGTTATCCTTTCCACCTATAGTCACCATATCATACATATGGACTACCCATGGGATGAAGATGTTCCCTATCAATTTTGGGGTCAAAAGGTCAAAGGTCAAGCGCACTGGACATTGAAGTAGCAATATGGTTTCCGGGCTCTAAAGCATTATCCTTTCCACCTACAGTCACCATATCTTACATATGGACTACCCATGGGATGAAGATGTTCCCTATTGATTTTGGGGTCCAAAGGTCATGCGCACTGGACATCGAAGTAGCAATATGGTTCGGTTTGTCATGCCATTTGTTTTTTTACACTCAGAAAAGAGGTAGTTTATACCTATTACCAACACCCTTTGGGAGATTGGGGTAAGCGGGGGGTATTCTTAGTGAGCATTGCTCACAGTACCTCTTGTTCCCGTCAGACCTACTTCAAAGTCGATCTTTAAAGGACAGCGATCGAAGTAAACTTTACATGCAGACCCTACACTTGATTTTTGTGTTGAAGGTTAATCACAAACTACACCTTTAATAGCTACATTTTTTATTTTGATAAATTGCATGCTCTACATGGTTATATGTAGAACTAAGATTGATTTCCTTCACAGCTCAGCAATTCTTTAGTAGTTGCTAAGGGCTGTTCCAGAAATGATCAAATGGGGGGGGGGGGGGGGGGGGGGGGGGGGGGGGGGGGGGGGGGTCGGACGGCAAGTGATATTTTTTTGTGTGGGTGGTCGTATTTTTTCATATTTTATTTGGTCCGTGGTTGGACTGTTAAAAAAATATTTATTATGGGTAGTGGGTAGTTTCTATTGTTTTATTTTGTGCCACGTGGGTGTTGAGTTTTCAGAATATTTTTATTGTCGCTCTTGTCGTGTTGGTTACAAAATGTCGGAGGGAAAATTGAAAACGTGCTTTCGAAATGCTGCTTTCGAAATCGGAAGTAACATAGAACTATTCGAGTTGTCGCTCTTTGCAGTGGATAACTTTCCATTACGGCACTCTTCAAATTAGAGGCGCGTTTAGTAGGGTCCCTTTGGACGTGATGGCGGCGAACTCTGTTCTGTAGATTATTACAGTTTACAGTGCATCAATTTTGGGAATATTTTGAAACCAATAGGTATTTCGTTTTCTAATAAATATAGGCAAACCTTAGTTGATTTATACGAGGGTACCGATGTGTTATATTTATCAGTCAGTGTGATGGTGATATAGAGGCCTCCGGGCGCGGGCTCCATTAGAAGACGAACGATTCATGGAAAAACATATCCATACCCATTTCATGATAATAGCATCGTTTGGACTCCCAATCTTTCCAACATTCCAGCCATAGATGCCTTTGATTGTTGATGTGATATCGTTTCTTCAGAACTACTGTGATACAATGTCGCACAGGCATTACCGCGTCATTGACTAGAATGTTTGTCCCGAAAACCTTGCGAGATTTGTACCGTTTTCATTTTTAAAAATATTTTTGTGGTGGGTCTGGTTAGTTGTTTTTTTTAATTAGATGGGTCATTGTAAAATGAGTTTATCAATTTGATGGGTCATGGGGTAATTTTTTTTTATGGGTGCTTGGTATATACAAAAGGTGCCTCCCCCCCCCCCCCCCCCATCATGTATTTATTTCTGGAATAGCCCTAAGTGAATCCTTGCACGACGGTGCAAGTGATTTGTGTCTATTCAGTGTATTAACATTTTTATAAATGTAGATTTGTATGGAATAAATCTAAATTTGGAATATATTATGCGATATAAGCTGATTTGGGTCACTTTTCAGGGTTTTTTTTTATAATCTGCTTCTTGGATTGAAATTTTAAACTGAACGAAACAGGTTATATTGCATAATATGCCAAAAAATTCAATCCCATCCTTAAATACGTGTAAACTGGGATAATTATAAATTTAGACATACAGCCCTTTTTGAATAATGGGAATGTTTTTAAGTTTATGAAGTAGAAAATTTTAATGTAATGATCGAAGTGCAACATCATTTGTTCAATTGTTTTGTTCCAAAGATTTTATCGTTTGCAAAATGTTTAAAATCTCTATCTCTGGCTATGGCCATTGAGCGTAAATTCACGAACAGGTTAATTTCAATCACACCATGTACATGTACATGCAGTCAAATCAAGAGGCAATTTAAGAGGAAAGAAAGTTGTCAGTGAATGTCTTAATTGTTTGAGTGACAGTAGCAACACTAAAAATGGATGAGTGGTATCATTGTTTCATTAGAATTTTGGAACGGCTCAGATGGTAGAATATTACACGCTGTATGGAAACTAGTAACTTCTATACCCAAAAATGAGATTAAAACCATTAGATAGTTATAGCAAATTTATCAAAATTAGTGCTGATGATTAGAACATCCTTATTTCTATCCTTTCACAGCAAAGTTTTGTGTTTGAAGAACACATCTTGTTTTATGCTGCTGCTGAATATTAAAATTTAGCCTAGATATGCAGAACAGGAAGAATTATTATAGAATTTATAGCCCTTTGGGCTAATGATACTTATAACTAATATTCAGGTGACCAATATGGCCCATGACCTCTTGTTCCAATTCATATCTAATAAGTCGTAGGGAATATATATATATATATATATATATATATATATATATATACATGTGACTCTCGATGGCTCAAACTTCGATCTCTCGAAGTGAAATCATGGTCTCGATTTTTTTCTCTATATAACAAAGCAAATCTACTATCGATCTCTCGAACGTGAGATCTCTTGAAGTTCTCGATCTAGTGAAGTGAAGTTGGGTCCCGCAAAACACATTTCATTGTTTTTCACTCTCGATCTCTCGAAGTGGTGGTAGCGTATACCCACCATTACCCAAGCGTGTTATAATTTCCGCTTGGGCCTTACCTGGATTTTGTTGAGTGCTGGAGGGGTAATTAGGTGTTTACATAGTTGAAACATTGCCTATGTTTCTTGTGGAGGTGACACTCTTCAGTATATAATTGGCTAATTGGTCAGTTTAAACCTTACTTGGGTTTTGTGTCGTGATGATTAAAATTATATGTAATCCGACTATAAATAAAATCTATAATTTGTTTTGACGTGACGAGAGAGTAAGTTTTATACATAATTTAGAGATCTACAGACTGTTGCATTTGTTGAGTTTGTTCTTTGTGTAAAGTTTCTCTAAAACATTGTTTAACTCATTCGTTAGAATTTTTGCTTTGGATAAAGCGACATAACATTGTGCTCTGTTTAGTTTGCGATAGTAGAGCATCATCAGAACTTGGTTTTGTAAGCCTATCTAAGCATAATTAAAGAACAAATAAATACATAAACTTTGAAATGTTTTTATTAATGCAAAATAAGGATTTTTATTTCAATATCAAACTACCTGATGAATATGAAGGAAAACATGGGAAAGACGATATCATATGATCTTGTTGGTAAACATTTCCGGTTACTGTAAAATCTGAACCATACCGGCGGACCTTCAATTTCCGAATTTTGATCTCTCGAACTCTCGAAGTTTTATCAAGGTTCCTTGAACTTGGAGTTATCGAGAGTCACCTGTAGGAACAATCTTGTGTGTATACCTCCAAAGATATGTTGTGAACACCTTGATGTATAACCTTGCATCTGATCAATAATCATTTCCCTGTCACTGACTGGCAAGGGGTAGAGTGGACATTTACAAGGACTGTAGATAATGGGTGTTGTCTATTGCAATTAGTATAATTGACACAAAGAGTATTTAATTTACATTGTTTAGTAAAGTTGTGTATCATAATGAGAGCGGAGCTACAGTGTCCTTTATTTTGTGTAGTTATTTCTCTGCTTACTACATATTCTCTTGGCAAACTTCCTCTTTACTTATTAATCATATAAAAAGATGCTCAAGCTAACAAGCTGAAGTTATGTAGTACAGTGAAACCTATTTAATCCGACATGCTGAGATGTAGGTTTTTGTTTTGGATAAGTCTTTAATCTGATATACTGAGTTGTAGGATGCCTTTAAACTGACATGCTGAGATGTAGGTTTCATGTGGATAAATCTTTAATCTGACATGCAGAGATAAATGTTTTTGTTTCGGATAAGTCTTTAAACTGACATGCTGAGATAAATGTTTTTGTTTTGGATAAGTCTTTAATCTGACATGCTGAGATGTAGAATTTGTATTGGATGAAACAAGATGTCAAAATGATAGGATTGTAAAAATGGGGTCAGAATTTACAATGGAGTACACAGCTCCGTGCCAGATTAAGCAGGTTGATCTGTATTTTCACTGGGCTGACATAACATCATTAAAGGAGAACATGATTGGAGCTGAAAATTTCATCAAATTTTATTTTTCCATTTTTATTGTTTACAGTGCTTAACTAAAGTATTTCTAATGTCAACCAAAATTTGAATATCAGTTATTGAGTTGTAAGTGAGATACAGCACTCGCAATTCTCTGTTATGTAAACAAGGTTCGTGCCATATGTTTTTGCTAACATATAGATGTCTTAATAGAAAATAACATGTTTAAACCAAATGAGATGTGCCAAACACTAGCAACTAATTATTTGTATTCAGAATGAACTTATTAATTGAAAAAATCTGCTTTATAAATACGCATTCAAAAACATGGCACGAGCCTTGTTGACATAACAAAGAATTGTGAGGTTTGTATCTCTCTTGTGCCTTGGCAACTGATATTCAAATTTTTGCCAACCATTAGAAATACCTGAGTTGAGCTTTCTAAACATTAAAAATGGAAAAATAAAATTTGAAAATTTTCGACTCAAATCGTGTCCATGTCCCTTTAATGATTTTTATGAGTTTGCTAATTAGCAAATATAGAATCACATTACTTTATATCATACTAACTTCCCTTTAGGCTGTCTATATCTGATCATTAATAGCTCATTGATTTTTTTTTAATATAACAGTTTGAATATGATAAAAATTTGCTTTTTCTTTTGCACAAGTGTGACTGAAAGAGTCTCTAACCGTGCACATCATGTGCTAAGAGATACATGTAGCCATGTCTGTCTTTATGTTGCTTTTTAACTGTAACTTCCTCTGCATGTTCTTCACTCTAGATTATCATAAAACTGTAGTAGTTATTTACTTTCCACAGATTTGGAAAGGTTGACTGATTCTGCTTTGAATATCAAAATTCATTGTTTGAGTCACCATATGAATGAAGCAAGTTTCATAGAAATGGCCAGTTTGAAATAATAATATAAAAAAAACAACCCAGCTATATCTCCGAAATGTTCATTAACTTATTAGGAGTGTAATATGTGTGGGGAAAATCATGGATTTTCATTCTTATTTCTTTTCATTCATTTTGTTTCATAAAGGACTAGGTGAAATAATAGTCATTTCTGGCCCTAAAGTTTCAACATTAATTACTTGATTTCTTTGAAATTCAGTTACTTCTATATCCAATGGCTATGAATATGAAGATTTCTCTTTCCTGAAAAAAAAAATCTTTAAGATGTTACAAAATTGAGAATTTTTATATTTCTTTGAAAATTAATAGTCAAAAGTGTAAACTTTTCAGGCAGATTTTATGCCTGCATGTAAACTAGGTGCCATGCAATTCCCTAAACTGATTTCTTATATTTGAAACATTGATTATCCAAATTAATACCTATTTTAAAAGCTAATGTGGTTTGGCCAGTTTAGAGAAAATGTTGGGAAATGCCTTTTTCTGTACAACAACTATCTAACCACAAATTTATACAAACACTTTTGTTATGTTTGCTTTAGTATAAAGTTACAGTCAAAATTAAGGCCAAATTACACTATTAATGAACCTAGTTCTTTGTCTACTGTGATATGTAGAGGAATGTAATAATGTAATTTTTGTTACAGGGTGAGGCCTTAAGACAGAGCCTCCTTGCCCAATACTATGAGAAAGTTCCTCTCCGAGGTAGAGACGGGGGCGGGGGCAGAGGAGGGGGTGAGGCAGGGTCCAGGAATGTGGCCTTAGGAAGAGAAAGGAAATCCCTCATAGAAGTTCAGGTAAAGTGTTGTGTTGCAAGTCACATTATCATCACACTGAACAGGGACACGTAATGTGATGAGACTGGTGCATATATATATATATATATATATATATACAGATATATATATACAGTCAAACCTCGTTATCTCAAACTTGATGGGACTGAGAGAGAATAGGTGTATGGGACTTCTGAAGAACTTTGACATATCCATGTTATTCGAGATATCGGTGTTTGAGATATCGAAGTTTAACTGTATTAAGTTCAATATATGCCACAATATTGTTCAGAGTACCATTAGTGATAGTGGTGAGTAAGTTCAATATATGCCACAATATTGTTCAGAGTACCATTAGTGATAGTGGTGAGTAAGTTCAATATATGCCACAATATTGTTCAGAGTACCATTAGTGATAGTGGTGAGTAAGTTCAATATATGCCACAATATTGTTCAGAGTACCATTAGTGATAGTGGTGAGTAAGTTCAATATATGCCACAATATTGTTCAGAGTACCATTAGTGATAGTGGTGAGTAAGTTCAATATATGCCACAATATTGTTCAGAGTACCATTAGTGATAGTGGTGAGTAAGTTCAATATATGCCACAATATTGTTCAGAGTACCATTAGTGATAGTGGTGAGTAAATTTTTGCATGTTATTTGAAAGAAAATGGACATTCTTTTTCTTTGTGTAACATATACTAGGCAATTTTTAAAAACCAATTTCATCCACATTCAAGCAAAATAGTCAGAATTAGAATGGGGCCATGTTTTTTTCCCCTGATGTACAGTATGAAGGTAGAACAGTGATAAGAAAATCATAAGCTTTTTATACAATACAAAGGCTCTGGGCAAATAAGAATCAATAGATGTACGATTGGACCAGTAATTTCAGTACAAAGCTCTTTTAGTAATGTTTGTAATTGTTATTTTATGTTTAGCTCAAGTGAGCTATTCTGATCACATTTGTTTGTTTGTTCATAAACTTTTCACATTTTCATTTTCACATCTTCTCCAGAACCACTGAATCAATTTCAATCAAACTTAAATTGGTACAAATCATCCTTGTGTAAAGGGGACTCAAGTTTGCTCAAATAAAGAGCCATTCAAGAGGGAGATTATCATAAAAAGGCAAAAATAGGGTGGGGTCATTTTCAAAAAAAATCTTCTCAAGAACCACTAGCTGGGCCAGAAAAGTGGAAATTCATGTGAAAGCTCCTCATATAGCACAGATTTAAATTTGTTAAAATCATGGGCCCCGGGGGTTGGATGGGGCTACATTAGGGGATCAAAGTTTTACATGTGAATGTATAGGGAAAATCTTTAAAATCTTCTTAAGAACCACTGGGCCAGAAAAGTGAAAGCTTCATGACATAATGCAGATTCAAGTTTATTAAAATCATTGCCTCCGAGGGTGGAGCCATTTTAGGGATGAAAGTTTGACAATGTAAAGGGAAAATTAAATCTTTCAAAATCTTTTTCTCAAATCCTGCTATACCAGAAAAGTGGAAATGTACATGAAAGCGTTTTGACACAGAGAAGATTCCAATTTGTTCAAATCATGGCCCCCAGGGGTAGGATGGGGCTACAGTAGGGGGTCAAAGTTTTACATGCTGAAATGAACAGCGATCAATCTCATAACTCCTGTAAGCAATACAAAATAGATAGTTGCGTGGGCAAATACGGACCCCTGGATATACCAGAGGTGGGATCAGGTGCTTAAGAGGAGTAATCATCCCCTGTTGACCGGTCATACCCACCGTGAGCCCTATGTCTTGATCAGGTTAACGAAGTTATCTGTAGTTAAAATCAGTGTGCCAAGAAGGACCTAACAATCGGTATGAAACAAATCAGGAAGTATTTAACCCAATGATAGGTTGTATTGGCAATAAAGGAAAAATCTTTAAAACTATTCAAGCTAGGGCTTTCATGTTTTGTATATAATACATTCTTTACAACAAGACCTTTCATGTGATGCATTGTTGTGTGATCTTGTGACCTTGACCTGAAAGTTTGACCTACTTTTAATAAAAATCTTACTTAATCAATATGTCCTGAACTATTTAAGATATTCTTGAACATATATTTCTAATGATAAGATCTTTCATTTCATATTATGACCTTTGACCTTGAACTCGGAGTGTGACCTACTTTAAGAAAACATAACCTATTTGATATATTTGGAACTATGTTAGGTAGGGCCTTCATATTTTGTATAAAGATTTTTTATGGCAAGACCTTGTGACACAATGGTGCTTGATCTTTTGACCTACTTTTTAAGAAGCCTGACCTATTCAGTATCTCCTGAACTATTTAAGGTAGGGCTTTGATGTTGTGTATATAGATTATTCATGGCAAGACCTTATTATTCTGTGAAGTTTGACCTTGTGACTTTGACTTGGAGTGGACTTACTTTTTAAAAATCTGACCTATTCAATATAGACTGAACTATTTAAGATAGATCTTCCATATTCTGTATATAGATTTAGATGGCAAGACCATTCATTTCATACTTTGACCTTGTGATCATGGAATTTGACCTGCTTTAACTGTTAAGTATCTTTGGAACTTATTCAAGGTAAAGCTTTCATTTATATATATATATATATATATATATATATATATATAGATTCTTTAAGAGAAGACCTTGTGATATAATCGAGTTTGATCTTGTGACCTTGACCTACTAAAAAACCTGACTTGATATCTCCAGAACTGTTTGAGATAGAACTTTTATATTTTGTATATAGATTTGTTTATGGCAAGGTCTTTCATTTCATATCATGATCTATGACCTTGTGACTTGGTCTTATCCAGATCATTTTAGTCATATTGGTGTTGAGGCATCTCTGTGTTATATGAATTCATTTTTAGTTTTGTTGTGATCCTTTCGGGCAAGGTTGGAGCCATAATATGGGGTCAAAATTTTTCATGGGAATAAAAATTGATAGAAAATAATGTTTTAAAAATCAAAACGACAGGGCCAAGGTGACTCAGGTGAGTTATGTGGCCCATGGGCCTCTTCTTTTGAGTAGTCTTGTGAGAATTTGAATTTTTTATGTAACTTTTAAGCTCTTTGTATATTTACAGTGTGGTTTGGAGAAAGAAGGGGCCGTAGATCTGATTGTAGATCTGATTATAAGGGAAACAAACAACACTAACAACAAAGTATTCCAAGAAACCGTCAAACTGGGGATAGCCCTGCTAGAGGGGGGCAACACAGATATACAGGTAATTATCTAAGTCAGCCCTACTAGAGGGGGGCAACACACATATACAGGTAATTATCTAAGTCAGCCCTGCTAGAGGGGGGCAACACAGATATACAGGTAATTATCTAAGTCAGCCCTACTAGAGGGGGGCAACACAGATATACAGGTAATTATCTAAGTCAGCCCTGCTAGAGGGGGGCAACACAGATATACAGGTAATTATCTAAGTCAGCCCTACTAGAGGAGGGCAACACACATATACAGGTAATTATCTAAGTCAGCCCTACTAGAGGGGGCAACACACATATACAGGTAATTACCTAAGTCAGCCCTACTAGAGGGGGGCAACACACATATACAGGTAATTATCTAAGTCAGCCCTACTAGAGGGGGGCAACACACATATACAGGTAATTATCTAAGTCAGCCCTACTAGAGGGGGGCAACACACATATACAAGTAATTATCTAAGTCAGCCCTACTAGAGGGGGGCAACACAGATATACAGGTAATTATCTAAGTCAGCCCTGCTAGAGGGGGGCAACACAGATATACAGGTAATTATCTAAGTCAGCCCTACTAGAGGAGGGCAACACACATATACAGGTAATTATCTAAGTCAGCCCTACTAGAGGGGGCAACACACATATACAGGTAATTATCTAAGTCAGCCCTACTAGAGGGGGCAACACACATATACAGGTAATTATCTAAGTCAGCCCTGCTAGAGGGGGGCAACACAGATATACAGGTAATTATCTAAGTCAGCCCTACTAGAGGGGGGCAACACACATATACAGGTAATTATCTAAGTCAGCCCTACTAGAGGGGGCAACACACATATACAGGTAATTATCTAAGTCAGCCCTACTAGAGGGGGGCAACACAGATATACAGGTAATTATCTAAGTCAGCCCTGCTAGAGGGGGGCAACACAGATATACAGGTAATTATCTAAGTCAGCCCTACTAGAGGAGGGCAACACACATATACAGGTAATTATCTAAGTCAGCCCTACTAGAGGGGGCAACACACATATACAGGTAATTATCTAAGTCAGCCCTACTAGAGGGGGCAACACACATATACAGGTAATTATCTAAGTCAGCCCTACTAGAGGGGGGCAACACAGATATACAAGTAAGCATATTAAGGTAGCAAGAGGGGTTTAAAGTTTCAGATACGAATTTTTTTTTTTAAATGAGGATCTTCTCAAGAACCCGAAGGGTACAGTATGTCAGTCTGATATGCAACATGTGTAAGTGATGTAGACTCAAGTTGTGTACATGTTTACATGCTTTTCCAGAAATCCATCTTCAGAAGGCTAACCAAAGACAAGAATTCTGAGACATTCCTCAAGGTGTTTTATAACAGAATGGTGAAAGCAAGGGAGGAAATTAAAGGGATAACGGTGAACACTCTGGAGGGAGATAGAAAGTCTGAGGAGCAGAAGGAGAACAAGGAGGTCACGGCACAGAGGCGGAATAGAGTGGGTAAGGGACCAATCGGATCATGCGCTTATCTTTTTCTGTAGCCGGTAAGAAGACTCGGACGTGGATCGGCGCAAGAATTGCATCGATTTGGTGCAATTCTTCGACGAAAGCGCACCTGTGGACGAGGTTAAAAGGCCAGAACCGAAACCCTGTATAATGTGTTATTTAGATTTTCACCACAGATTCAGTTCTGGTGTCATTAACGTTTTATTTACTCTAATACATAAACATATAAGTGGAAATTGATAGTGGTAGAATACTTCAGATATATATAATATCTTAGATGTATTTCAAAGCTTGCGTTTCATAATTGTAACGTATGACTGTGACGTTAAAGTTGATGATGTCAATTCACATACAAGGTTCATTTACAGTTTCGGAAATAGCCGAGTAGTTACGATTGGGTAAGGGATGTGTTATAGAGGCGGAACAGAGTGGGTAAGGAATGTGTCACAGAGGGGTGAGGAGGCAGTTGTCGGAGTACATGGGGGGGGGGGGGGGGGGGGCACAAGAAAGTGAAATAGGTCACAGCACAGAGGAGGAACAGAGTGAATAAGGAATGTGTCACAGAGAGGGGAGGGTAAGGCACAGGGAAATGAAATAGGTCACAGAGGGGTGAGGAGTCGGGTGGTGATGGGGTACGGGGAAATGAAATAGGTCACAACACAGGCGGAACAGAGTGGGTAAGAGATGTGTCACAGAGGCGTGAGGAGGCAGGTGTCAAGGGGGGGGGGGGGATGAAATAGGTAAGAGGGGATAAGAAATGGGTCACAGAGGGTTAAGGTTATAGAGAGGGTAAGGTGTAGGTTATATATATAGGGTAGGGAAATAGAATATGTCACAAACTGGGTGTGAAAACAGGACAAAATTTACTAAGAAAAGACTGACAAAGAAATTAAAGAAATGGTCACAGAAATAGTAAGGAGATGGCTCACAGAAGGGATACGGAAGATACAGTGGTAAGGAAAAGGATTACAGAGGGGATAATGAAATAGATCTTGAAGGGGTAAGGTAATGGCTAACTTAGGGTTGAGTAAGTAGGTCACGGGGTATAAAGAAAATGGTTAACGGACTATTATGTGATAAGAGCTTTATTTTCCCACCAAAATCAACAGTCATGCTTTTGTTCCAAAATTAAGTTTATATTGTGCAAGAATCCTGATGTAACTCAATTTTTAGGTCCTCCTTTGGAAAGGGGGGATAATTTACACTGGTACATCTTAAGGATTAGGTGACCCCTGTTGATTTTTAGGTCACATGGTCAAAGGTCAATCCACTCTGGACATAAGAAGATATTGTCTGTTCAATATCTTGAATTGTTTTGACACTACTATCAATTAAATGACACATGCATCTAACTCTTTTCAATTTTGCACCACAGATCATTGGGAGAGTAATTTCAAAATTCCCTTTTTATCTAATGATAAAGATACTCGCATGTACATTGTTTGCTACATCCTGTGTATGAGAATTTTTGTTCTTCTAGGTTTACGCCAGATTGAAGGGGAGGATGAGGCTGTTGGTCTGCTTAGAATTCGCCGGGCAGCACGGCAGGGTGAAGATCAGGAAGACGGACGAGGTCCCCCTCCAGGAAGTGATGAGGCAGCCCTGGAGAAAGCCAACAAAGAGAAAGAGGATAAGAAACTGTCTCCTAATGTGGCCCTGATGAAGTACATCCTGCGCTTCTTACAGCTGTTGTGTGAGAACCATTATTCTGACTTACAGGTGAGACGATGTGGTCATTACAGAATAGTCAGATTTAAAAACACCATTGTGATTTTGTTTTTCAAGGGATTTTCTTTATTATCCACACAACAGAAATAACAAAATCCAATTTTTTTTAGCACTGAGAATTGTCCAAAAAAAATCGAAAGTTGGTGATTTTCACTTTTTGGCAAAACAAAATAATTCGGTATAGACCTGAAACAATTCACAAACTTTTTGATTCGGTTTCAGCCATTCGATTTGGTTATTTTGGATTCAATTTACAAGCTCAGTGTTTAGATAATAACTTAGGTATTCAACATTTACCTTTAATTGCAATAATACAGAAACACTACAGATCTTTCAATAAAGTTTCCATCATTAAAAAAAGGTAAACGTTCTTGACTGGATTCCAGGGGGAGACATTGTTTTTGTACTTTCTGTTTGTCTGTCACAAAATCTTGTGAACGCTTCTCCTTCTATATGGCTTATCGGAGACTTGAAACTTTGCACAATGCTTCATTGTCATTTGTAGATGTGCATATTGTCAGGAGGTGAGGATCCAATTATTTTCCTAAAAGTTATAGTGGATCTTAGAGGTGTGGAGGGTATAAAATGCTTGTTGCTTGTGAACATTTCTTTTCCTATATGGCTTATTGGATAGCCTTGAAATTTTATGCAATACTTCATTATGATTTAATGATGTTCACATAGTTCTGACCTTGGGATGTAATATTTTTCCACATTATACAGTGGATCAAAGAGGGGTATTTTTATAACTATTTTTTCCTTTACAAGGGTATGTTCACTTTCCTACTGGTACTTCAGCATATAACAGTATTATTTCTGTATTATATACAACAATGACATTGCACAGGTGACATCGATGTTGAATCTTTTCTCTATCTTTTTCCTCAATTCACAAAGTCCAGTTCATAATGTCTATGTTCCTGCCCATGCTTTCTCCTCCATACCATGCAGTACATGAAGGGATGGGGGGGGGGGGGGGGGGTAATATGGAGCACTTGCAATTTGGGGAGCTAGGGAGACATTTGTTTTTAGCTCACCTGAGCTGAAAGCTCAAGTGAGCTTTTCTGATCGCTTTTTGTCCGTCGTCTGTCCGTCTGTCTGTTAAACATTTACATTTTCAACTTCTTCTCCAAAACCACTGGGCCAATTTTAACCAATGTTGGCACAAATCATCCTTGGGTGAAGGGGATTCAAAATTGTTCAAATGAGGGCCAACCCCCTTATCCAAGGGGAGATAATAGCAAATCAGTAAAAATACACTGAAATTTTTTTAAAATCTTCTCCAGAACCAGTTAACCAATTTCATTCAAACTTAATGCAAATCATCCTTAGTTGAAGGGAATTCAAAATTGATCAAATTAAGGGCCAGGTTCTCTTCAAAGGGGAGATAATCACAAAAGTGTAAAAATAGGGTGGGGTCATTTAAAAATCTTCTTCTCATGAACCACTGTACCAGTATAGTTCAAATTTACGTGGAAGTTTGCTGACATAATGGAGATTCAAGTTTGTTCATATCATGGCCCCCAGGGGTCGGATGGCGCCACAATAGGGGAAACCATATTTTATATGTATTTATATAGGAAAAATCTTTTAAAATCTTCTTCTCAAGAACCATTGAGCCTGATGAGTTCAAATTTACATGGAAGCTTCCTGACATAATGCAGATTCAAGTTTGTTCATATCATGGCCCCCGGGGGTTGGGTGGGGGCCACACTAGGGGAAACCATATTTTATATGTGTGTATATACGAAAAATCTTTAAAAATCTTCTCAAGAACCATTGAGCCAGATGAGTTCAAATTTACATGAAAGCTTTATGACATAGTGCAGATTCAGATTTGTTCATATCATAGCCCCCAGGGGTCGGCTGGGGCCACACTAAGTGAAATCATATTTTATATGTGTTTATATAGGAAAAATCTTTAAAATATCTTCTTCTCAAGAACCATTGAGCCAGAAGAGTTCAAATTTACATGGAAGCTTTCTGACATAATGCAGATTCAAGTTTGTTCATATCATAGCCCCCAGGGGTCGGGTGGGGCCACAATAGGGGAAACCATATTTTATATGTATTTATATAGGAAAAATCTTTAAAAATCTTCTCAAGAACCATTGAGCCAGATGAGTTCAAATTTACATGGAAGCTTCCTGACATAATGCAGATTTAAGTTGTTCATATCATGGCCCCCAGGGGTCGGGTGGGGCCACAATAGGGGAAACCATATTTTATATGTGTTTACATAGGAAAAATCTTCTTCTCAAGAACCACTAAGCCAGAAAAGCTGAGATTTACATGAAAGCTTCCTGACATATTGCAGATTCAAGTTTTTTCAAATCATGGGCCCTGGGGGTCGGATGGGGCCACAATAGGGGATCAAAGTTTTACATACAAATATATAGGAAAAATCTTTAAAAATCTTCTTCTCAAGAACCACTGAGCCAGAAAAGCTGATTTTTACATGAAAACTCTCTGACATAGTGCAGATTCAAGTTTGTTGAAATCATGGCCCCCGGGGGTAGGATGGGGCCACAAGGGGGATCAAAGTTTTACATAAAAATATATAGGGAAAATCTTCTCAAGAACCACTAAGCTGAAAAAGCTGATATTTACATGAAAGCTTCCTGACATAATGCAGATTCAAGTTTGTTCAAATCATGGGCCACGGGGGTTGGATGGGGCCACAATATGGGATTCAAAGTTTTACATACAAATATAGGGAAAATCTTCTTCTCAAGAACCATTGGGCCAAAGAAGTTCACATTTACATGAAAGCTTTCTGACGTAGTGTAGATTCAAGTTTGCAAAAATCGTGGCCTTCAGGGGTAGTTGGGGCCGTAATAGGTACTAAGGTTTTACATGCAAATATATATGAAAAGTCTTTAGATATGGGCCATGGTGACTCAGGTGAGCGATGTGGCCCATGGGCCTCTTGTTAATTAATTCATTGATTTGTTATGATAAACATTACATCACATTGTAAACTACAGGTGAGGTGGTGTGGTGATTACTTGTAAACTACAGGTGAGGTGGTGTGGTGATTACTTGCAACTACAATGTAAACTATACAGCTGGGTACTTATAATAATAACTTGGTCAGTTGTCCTGCTACATTTTTCATAGAAAGATGTAGCTTTGATATAGAAAGAATGCAAGCTTCCACCTTGATCAAAATATGTATAACAGACAAGAGCTTGCAATATTTTACCTATTACAGAACTTTTTGAGACACCAACCAAGCCACGCGAAACCGTACAACTTGATCTGTGAGACTCTCCAGTTCCTGGACTGTATCTGTGGTAGTACTACAGGGGGCTTAGGTCTGCTGGGGCTCTATATCAACGAACACAATGTGGATCTCATCATACAAGCCCTAACCAGCCTTACTGAATATTGTCAGGGACCTTGTCATGATAACCAGGTATGTAGTCATACACACTGTTCGAGGCCATCTCATGTAAAACAAGTACAATCAAACCTCATTATCTCAAACTTGATGGGACAGAGAAAATACTTTGAGATATCAAGCGCAAAATACTTAAAGAATAATTGGCCGGGACTTTTGAATCACTTTGACGCATCCATGGTATTCGAGATATCAGTGTTCGAGATACCGAAATTCAACTGTATATTTATACAGGTATCCACTGTCGGAAGTCATGTCATGTAAACCATGGGTATTCATAGGAACAGGCTGTTGATTGAGATACTCTTGTAATTTATTTTTTATTGTGCTGTTGGTACTGAGAAGTATTGATAATTACTGTTGCTATAATGACCAAGGTCATTTATTTCAGGTAGTGGGGAATTTTATTAAATTAAAAGTTTTTTTTCTCCGAGATATACATGTACGTGAAAACAATAAGTATGCAAGAATTATGTTGATTTGTAGAATGCAATAGCTATGCATGAGAGCAATGGAATTGACATCATCATAGCCCTTTTGCTGAATGAAATCAACCCTCTTGGAAAGAACAAGTTAGCCCTGGTGCTAGAGCTCAAGGTAAGAAACAGACTGAGGGGACTAGTCAGAGACTTAATTATATCACTAAAAATAACATAGAGGAAGGATCATTATTAATGTATCATAAATTATGGTTACCTGCTTTCATTGAAGATAAGGGCCTTAAAGTAATTACCATGTCAATCTGTCAATGCCCCCCCCCCCCTTTTTTTTTTTGCTTGCAGAAATAAATAAATGAATTAAGGTCACAAGACAAATAATTTTGGATTGTAGTTTGAGCTTGTGGGATGCAGTAACTAGTCTAAGTATTTTTTGCCCTCCTTCGTAAGGATCAGTTAGACTGCAGACCAAGTTTTGTCTGCTCAATATATTGAAAACCCTTTGCCTGACAAATATCAAACATGGTGATAGCCCTTAGAGGGTAGATAACTTCTGATAAGTTTGAGATCACAAGGTCATGGGTCAGACTACAGCAAACAAGAAAATACTGTCTTCTCAATATCCTGTGAACCCTTCGCTTATTGAACGTTCATCTCGGTACACCAGTATCATCAATTTTCCAAAATAAGGTCAAAGATGCATCTAAAGATTTTTAAGTCGGAGATCATGGTCACGAATTAGTGTGGTAGTGTTCAACTGGCAGATTTTGTATTAGGTGTAACACTCTTGCATACTAGAGCCCTAATAGTCAAAGTTTATACTGCCAACCTCTAGATTAGGCCTAAATTTTAATAGGCAAGAAAAATCATTTTATCACCTGATCCAGCTCTTCATCGCTCAACCTTATGACCTAATTAATGTTAATGATATGTTTACATGTTAGGATACAGGCTGTGTGTTATAGTAAACAGCAATATATCCAAGACATAAATGATAATATTCTACATCAGTTAGTGTGTGATAAGACATCATATTCTACATCAGATATTATCCTTCAGAGTAATACAGTCAATTTCATTGGTCGAGGGCTGGTCACGTGGAGGGAGACAATTCGTGATGTCTCCCTCACGCGCAGGGTGACAACTGTTTTGTCTCCCTGTAGAAGATAACTTCTATTGGCACAAGCGAGAAAGCTCTATTAAAAAATGATTAAAAATATGAGGGATCGTTAATCATAAACTTCAGCGTCAACATTAACGCCCGCAAATAACAATCGACAAGAAAAATATTTCCATTATAATGCGATTTTGTATTTCACTTGATGTTTATGTTTTTGTTTTGAAATACGTTACGAAACGTTTGACGTTATGTTTTTGCGTCATTCTACTTTGATGTCAAAATTGAAAGTTTTCTCTCGTTTAACTTTCTCAAACCTCAATGTTTTGCTTTCGTTAACATATATATCTAATAAATGTATGGCATTGCGTGTAAAACAAAATAATGTATGTAGTTGAGGGTAACTTTAATTTCAGCCCTCGAAAACTATTGAAAAGTTATCAGAATTTTCTGCAGAAAAAGTTCTTATGAATTTGTTGACATTTTAGATAAAAAAGATACAATGTCATGATAAAAGTCAATAAATGTGTGATAGTTTTTGTAACATTCAAATTCTTCAGGATAATGAAACTATTATGGACTGTTTAGCAGGGAGACATCACACATAGGCGCCCTCAGGTGATAGCCCTACTCAGACCTGATAATTTGTGATGTCTCCCTGCTAAACAGTCCATAATTGTATAGTGTGTGATAAGACATCATATTCGACATCAGATAGAATATGTGATAAAAAGGAACTGGTTCAGGATTTTTGTAATAGAGTTAGAATGGAGCACTTTGAAGTAGACATTACATTTGTTTTGGATGGTTTCTTGGATCATTATTGATATTTACAAACTGAACATGCATTGTCACAGTCATCCTCAGGTAGCCTGACAATCGATCATCCTCAGGTAGCCTGACAGTCATCCTCAGGTAGCCTGACAATCTATCATCCTCAGGTAGCCTGACGGTCATCCTCAGGTAGCCTGACGGTCATCCTCAGGTAGCCTGACGTTGGATATAGCTGATTTTTTAACTCACCTGAGCTGAAAGCTCAAGTGAGCTTTTCTGATCACCCGTATTCCGGAGTCCGTCCGTCCGTCTGTAAACTTTTCACATTTTCAACTTCTTCTCAACAACCACTGGGCCAATTTCAACCAAAGTTGGCACAAAACATCCTTAGGTAAAGGGAATTCTAAATTGTTAAAATAAAGGGCCAGGCCACCTTCCAAGGGGAGATAATCAAGAAAAGGTAAAAATAGGGTAGGGTCATTAAATAATCTTCTTCTCAAGAACCACTGGGCCAGAAAAGATGAAATTTATAGGTAAGCTTTATTAGGTAGTGCAGATTGTAAATTGTTAAAAATCATGGCCCCCAGGGGTCGGATGGGGCCACAATAGGGGGTCAAAGTTTTACATACAAATATATAGGGAAAATCTTTAAAAATCTTCTTCTCAAGAACCACTGAGCCAGAAAAGCTGAGATTTATATGAAAACTTCCTTATATAATGCAGATTCTAAATTGTTAAAATCATGGCCCCCGGGGGTCGGATGGGGCCACAATAGGGGGTCAAAGTTTTACATACAAATATATAGGGAAAATCTTTTAAAATCTTCTTCTCAAGAACCACTGAGCCAGAAAAGCTGAGATCTAAATGAAAGCTTCCTTATATAATGCAGATTCTAAATTGTTAAAATCACGGCCCCCGGGGGTCGGATGGGGCCACAATAGGGGATCAAAATTTTACATACAAATATATAGGGAAAATCTTTAAAAATCTTCTTCTCAAGAACCACTGAGCCACAAAAGCTGAGATTTATATGAAAACTTCCTTATATAATGCAGATTCTAAATTGTTAAAATCATGGCCCCCGGGGGTCGGATGGGGCCACAATAGGGGGTCAAAGTTTTACATACAAATATATAGGGAAAATCTTTTAAAATCTTCTTCTCAAGAACCACTGAGCCAGAAAAGCTGAGATCTAAATGAAAGCTTCCTTATATAATGCAGATTCTAAATTGTTAAAATCACGGCCCCCGGGGGTCGGATGGGGCCACAATAGGGGATCAAAATTTTACATACAAATATATAGGGAAAATCTTTAAAAATCTTCTTCTCAAGAACCACTGAGCCACAAAAGCTGAGATTTATATGAAAACTTCCTTATATAATGCAGATTCTAAATTGTTAAAATCATGGTCCCCTGGGGTCGGATGGGGCCACAATAGGGGGTCAAAGTTTTACATACAAATATATAGGGAAAATCTTTTAAAATCTTCTTCTCAAGAACCACTGAGCCAGAAAAGCTGAGATCTAAATGAAAGCTTCCTTATATAATGCAGATTCTAAATTGTTAAAATCACGGCCCCCGGGGGTCGGATGGGGCCACAATAGGGGATCAAAATCTTACATACAAATATATAGGGAAAATCTTTAAAAATCTTCTTCCCAGAACCACTAAGCCAGAAAAGCTGAGATTTATATGAAAGCTTTCTGATATAGTGCAGATTCAGGTTTGTTGAAATCATGGCCCCCTGGGGTAGGATGGGGCCACAATAGGGGATCAAAGTTTTACATACAAATATATAGGGAAAATCTTTAAAAATCTTCTTCTCAAGAACCATTGGGCCAAAGAAGTTCATATTTACATGAAAGCTTTCTGACATAGTGTAGATTCAAGTTTGCAAAAACCATGGCCTCCAGGGGTAGGTTTGGGGCCATAATAGGGACTACGGTTTTACATGCAAATAGATATGGAAAATCTTCTGATATGGACCAAGGTGACTCAGGTGAGCGATGTGGCCCATGGGCCTCTTGTTTCTCAATGCTTCAGGATATAACTGATACAGATTTGTTTTACTGAATACTTCATTTCAATGGCCTTTCTCTCTATCTACTGCACATGTCAATTTAATAAAAACGATAAGACTGTCGATTCAAAGAGTCAGCGGAGGGTAAATGCAGGTAGACACTCTTGTGTTCAAAAATGAGAATACAAAGTTACCTGTCTATATACATATAGGTTTGGGGCACCAAGTCAAAGTTCAGTGTTACAATTCGACTTAGCATTGACATGGCTTTTCAACAAGACTCTGTGAATAATTTTTCAGTTTTAGGTTAAGAATGTTTTTGAAAGAGTTGCTGAAAATAGCATATTTAGAATCACTTTATTTGTTTTTTGTTCAGTCGCTTTTGTTAAAGGAATTGGAATCGTGAATTTTGTGTTGTTCTTATGAACCATGTCCAGATATTCCTTGATGTTATATTGTTTGTTGCTGTGTTTGTAGAACAATGCTTCCAAGTGTCTCCTAGCCATTATGGAAAGCCGCCATGATAGTGAGAACGCAGAGAGAATTCTCTATAACATGAATGCTAAACAACTGGTAAGAATGATTTACTCCTCGACATTAAACAAGTGTATTGAAAATACTAAACAATATAATTTTACAATTGCATTTGTTTTTAATATTTGCTTCAGTGTTAATACATGAAAAACTTGACCTGATATTGTATGGTATTCAGTTTCTGGTTGTACAATTGTTCAGTTTTATCACTCACTAATATATCTCACCCACGCCTGTACAGTATATGTATGTTGTTATGTCTCATGTAAAATAACCCATTTTGTAACTATCTTGAATAATTTACAATGCATTTTTATAATTCAACATTTATTAGAATTGAGATATAAAAATTGTCAATACATGTATTTCAATTATATATCATTTAAACTGAGAATGAAGCTGCAGTTACTAAGAAAAAGATGTATTAAATGAATAGATTTTCCAGGTTTTTCTTTAGTAAAGTTTGATTATTGAAAAAAAGCATACATTGTGAAGGTTGATTAGTCCACCGATTTAGGATGTTTGACAAACTGATGCCTTGTTCCTTCCGACAGGTGGAATCATTAAGTTGGGTCTTTAAGCTGGCAACTTTGGACGGATCTATAGTCTCCAAGGTTCAATAAACAAACACCCTGTAGCTCTCAGCACCTTTCCTTTCTGGCATGGCCATGTTTAGATTTTGATGTCTTGATGTGATTTTACAGGAACTGCATCTGTGTGGTTTTCATTTCTTATTTTTATTATTTCAATTTACTCACTATAGAAATGGAGTGGTGCGGTAGAGTTTTCAGACTTAATCTGAATATAATTCATTTGTCATATTGTAAGTCACTCAAGCTATATATTGTATTATTCTAACTGTATCTAGAACATATCTTTTTTCATATCCATTTTTTATTTATTTTTCATTTTCCTTTTTTGTATGTATCGTATGATAGAAAATTCTGTTTCTGTGGTGTTTATTTTTTTTTTCATAAAACACATCAACATAATTCTATCAATTTATCATAATAGCCGATGGAGTCGCGGTCAGTAAACTTTGGGTGAACTTACTATTTATCATTAAATACTGATTATGTGAAGATTTAAATGCTTATAAGATTTATTTCATTTGCAACATAACCTTGTTTTTTTGTTTTTACTAATATAATGATTACATCATGATTTGTCTTCTCAACACCCCAACAATCCGTGTCATTGAGTAAAATGACCCTCTGTATCTG